>NC_136269.1:73708260-73888260 GCF_964187855.1 Myxine glutinosa | reverse complement strand
TGACCGACGAAGGATGGAAGCGCTTGACCTTTAATACGAATGGCCAATTGTAATTGAAACCTTTGTTCATGTTGAGCACACGCTTGCAGTACCCGTGGACTCGTTGTGTTGTGTTAAAACCACTGGTGGCTTCATCTTAAGGGTGTAGAATCCACTGGTGGACGGTGGACTCACTCATATGGAGGAGGGGTCCAATTGTATGACCATGCATTGTGGCCCTTCGGGGTCAGGATGCATGTGTTTGAATGACCATGTGCTTCAGCCTTGGGGTTGAGGCGCATGTGTATTGTTATTGGGACAGCCTTGTTGACGTTGTGCCTTGGCCATGGGGTCAAGGTGCACGTCCAAGGCTGTTCAAATGTTTGATTTTTTACCTTTTTTATTATAAAAAAGGCAGGCTACGCTGCTGGCCTTAAAAGCACCTGTGGAATTAGTTGATAAAATGTACGTTTTGTTCTAATTTGGGCTGCTAAACCGGGCAGAATAAACGAACGATTAAATATGAACACTTCAGATATATACCTGTCTGTGAGCGTGCCACCATTGTGCGCATGCGTCATGCCAATTAATCGATTCGAAAAAGAGCAATCTATGTTTCATATATCCAACGCTAGCAATGCTTGGTCTAATTGTTTTGTGATGGCCAAAAATACCTCCCTACACCCACGAAATAATGGGGTCGGAGATCATTTAATATTCCCTTTTACATCGCTACAAAGGCTTAGCACTATGGTGCGATTAAAAAACAAAATCCCCAAAATCCGATTGCTTTTGCATAAAACACTCCGCGAAACTCACTAATGAACCTCTGGAAGTTTGATGAAGATCTGTTCAGCCATCTCTGACAAAAATGGCAACACACAGACAGGCGATACTATAATTGTCGTGTCGATACTATAAAATATTTTTCTTCTTCTTCTTCATTTGGAGGCAGCACCCCCTGACCTTGAAATCTCGTGATGTGCGAGAACGGGATTTGATAATGTAGAAAAGGTCAACAAACTATTGGGTTGTTGCCTCGTACAGTTCGGCCTCCTTCGGATGGACGTTACGACGCATGCCCCATCTGCTTGCATTAAATGGTGGACGTTAAATATCCCACGTGGTATTTCACAACGAGTCGGTACTGGAGTAGTCACCGATACTCTGGGGACCACAATTGCGAATGTCTGCCTAGACTGTGGGTGGCAAATGGCCTAGTCCTCTTGGAAGCTCCTTCACACGGAATTTCCTCGCCAGCTCTGACGTCAGCTAACATCCAATAGAAACGTCCGTGAAACCCTGGTCAGTGTAGCTTTCGGCCAACGGTGGCACGAGCACACCTGACGCACGAGCACAGCTATATAAGAGCATGAGGATCTACTTTTTACGTGCACACCTCATGGCTTCTTGGAGAATCCCTCCTGGGCCGTTTTTCCAAAAAGAGCCGCCATGTGACTCGTCATCGCCACGGAACGGAGGGGACGATTTATTTTTAAACGGATTTTCAAAAACTTCGCGCGTGATTCATTCACAAATCGTGCGCTCTGCAATTTCTATTCTTTACCGATGAATACTTCCAGCAGCGTCTTTGTGAAGATGCTGTCATTTTGTCTCGGCCGAGTTTCAACCACCTACGTCTGAATGTGATAAAGTTTGAAAGTCTTCTGACTCATCTCACGATTACGAAAAGTACCTGTCTATATGATGCCATAGACTGTGGATGACGTCATCATCAGACGCAATTCAAACGAGAGGCATTGCAACAGTCATTTATTTCTATGTCCAGACGACGAAAATGGCACCAGAATGACGGATGCTTCCAAGAAACGATCAACACATGTTTTATTTCCACTCCGTCCCGTTACAATGAATCCCGTGCAGTACAGACCACGCCACCTCTCGGCTATACGGTACATTACATACCTCCCTTCAGACGCGACAAGTATGTCATTATGAGGTCCACCATGGCAGAGAAACTGTCGATGGCATTACAGGTATACCATGGCATCGAACATCGAGGTTTTTGAGAGGCGTGGTTTACCATACCAGTGACTCTATATACTGGCAATGGCCCACAGTTCATTTGTCAGACTTTTGCAGACTTCATGGAAGCTATGGACTTCCACTACCATCGTGAGACTCCAAAATTGGCTACAGGCAAATGGTGAAATAGAATGTCAGAACAAGTCTGGAGAAGCGGATGAAGATTGCGTAAGCTGAAGGGAGGGGCTGGAAAGAGGCAACGATGTCATATGTTGCTGAGTCTTTGTCTCAACTTCTGTGGCACCAAAATCCTGTGTCCTCTGAGAATACATAATCCAATTTTGTATATCCCATCTCGCAAAAAATCTCTCTTGTGTGGGCAGTTCTCACAATCTCCAGTCTTGGTACTTTGATGTAATCTAACTCTGGATATTGGTCAGAATCTCTGTCTGTCTTTCTGATTGTCATTTCTTTAGGTGTCAAGTATATTAACAAATCATTCAAATTGTCAAGTTCACAAATAGTACAAATGAGTCATTGTCTTACCCATCCTTAACAGTCTCGACACATCATCCACAATATGTCTTGCCAGCAATGTGGATGGGACTGGCAAGTTGTCCTGCAGACCTAGATCTGGAGGTATGCACACTCACGTCTGAGCCATCTAGCCTGGGTTTGAATCTCGGCCCAGCTGTAAACTGTCATCCTGGTGTTTAGCAAGCAGGGCGAGGTGTCAATGTGTGTCCCATCCTTCAGATGGACGTTAGACTGGTCCACATGTTACGGGGCGTCTTCACCATGGGCCATGGACATGTTACGGGGCGTCTTCACCAGTTCACCATGGACATGCAACGGGGCGTCTTCACCATTGGCCATGGACATGTTATGAGGCGTCTTCACCGTGGGACAATGGTCCAGTCTGCTAGCACAGCATTAGTTCGTAGACATTTTAAGATCCCATGGTCATCAACAGGGACTTTTCCCTTTGTCATGTTGAGATGTGTCAGAAGACTTTCAAACTTTATCACATTCAGACATACAGTCGTGGCCAAAAATATTGGCACCCCTTGCACTTTTTTCAAATAACACACAATTTTCTCTAAAAATACATTGAAATTGACAAAAGTATTTGGTCTCCACAATTCTGTTTCACTGTTAATATTCCAGAACCTCTTCTGGTGAAATTGCCAAAATCAAGACTCTCTGCTCACCTTCACTCCTCTTTACTCCCACCTCTGGAACAAACTCCCCCACTCTCTTCAATCCCACTCCTCCCTCCACGTCTTTAAAACAGCTGTTCATCACCATCTCTTGTCTTCCCCCATCCAAAACCTCGATCTCTTCTACCCCCGTTAATTCACCCCAGATCCACTTTTTTTGGAAATCCCGACTTTTTTTTTTCCTGGAAGTTCTAGCAGTGTCCATGTGTTTTATACCTTTCCCACACCCCCCTGACCCCGCCCCCCCCGCCTTCCCATGCCTCCTCTCCCCAAGCCCTCTCCCTCCCCCGGATCTTCCGTTGTCCCTGTTCTCTGCTGTTGTACTTATGTGCTTCTCTCTCTCCCCATCTTGTCTCATGCTCCCTTTATTGTATGTTTTGTGTGTCCGTTTTTTTTTTTTGTGATGTTAGCTCTTACACGAGCCTCGATCTTGTATCCAAAAAAAATCAAACAAAAAAAACAACTTAATATATCCTTTTAAATCAGAAAATAAAAAGAAATGGCATTGACAAAATTATTGACACCCTCGACTTAATATTTTGTACCACAGACTTTGGACAAAATAACTGCAGTCAAGCGCTTCCTATAGCGATGAATGAGCTTCCTCCACCTCTCTATTGGAAGCTATGCCCATTCTTCTTGTGCAAACTGCTCCAGTTCTCCCAGATTTGAAGGGTGCCTTCTTCCAACTGCTGTTTTCAGATCTCCCCACAGGTGTTTAATGGGATGTACATCTCGACTCATTGCTGGCCACTTCAGAACAGTCCAGTGTTTTGTCGTGAACCATTCCTGGGTGCATTTTTGAAGTGTGTTTGGGGTCAATGTACTGCTGCAAGACCCATGACCTTCAATGGCGACCCAGCTTTCTGACAGTGGGTTGAACATTGCGCTCCAAAATGCCTTGGTAATCTCCTGATTTCATGATGCCATGCACACATTCAAGGCACCCAGTGCCAGAGGCAGCACAGCAACCCCCCAAAAAACTGAACATCCTCCATGTTTGACTGTAAGGAAGGTGTTGTTTTCTTTGAAGACTTAATTTTGTTTTCTGTAAACATAGAGATGATGTGCTTAACCAAAAAGCTCCAGTTTGGTCTCATCTGTCCACAGGACATTCTACCAGAAGGATTTTGGCTTGTTCAGGTGTGTTTTAGAAACTCCAGTTGGGCTTTCTTATGTCTCTCTCTCAGCAGTGGGGTCCTCCTGGGTCTCCTACCATAGAACCCCCTTTCATTCAGTTGGTGACAGATGGTGTGAGTTGAAACTGTCGTACCTTGTGTCTGAAGGTCAGCTTGAATCTGTTGGGCAGTTGATCGAGGTGCTTTCTCCACTATTTGAACAATCCTTTGATGCGATCTTCGATAAGTCTTCTTTTGCAGCCACGTCCAAGGAGGTTGGCTACATTACCATGGGCCTTAAACTTCCTGATAACATTGCGTATGGTGGGCACAGGAACATCAAGGTCTCTGGAGATGGACTTGTAGCCTTGAGATTGTCCATGCTTGGTTACAATCTTGTGTCTGACCTCCTCAGACAATTCTCTGGTTTTCTTTCTTTTCTCCATGCTCATTACGGTACACACAGTGACACAAAACAGTAGAATGACTCCTTTTCTCCATTCAAACTGGTTGAATGAGTGATTTTTATATTGCAGGCACCTGCAACTCACCATGAGTGAGTTCAATTCCAAAGTAAAAGAGAATCACCTGCTTGAAATCTAATTATTTCTAACAACTTCTAAAAGGTGTCAATAATATTGTCCGGGCCATTTTAGGATTTCTGTGTGGAATAAGCTGAGATTTAATAATTTTTTCAGCTTTTTTTTTTGTTCCACTGCAAACCAAATAAATACATTTGTGGATACCAAAATATTTTTTAATTTCAACAATTTTCTGGAAGAAATGGTGCATTATTTGAAAAAAGTGCAAGCGTGCCAATATTTTTGGTCATGACTGTAGGTGAAGAGTAGGCGAGCTATCGCCAGCATCTTGGCCAATTTACAAATTCCTGCTCTAAAATACAAGGGGAACTGTATCCATGACACATCCATGCTCCCAGCATTGATGCAACCAGCACAGGTTGCAAGCAAAATGAATGAATGAAGCTTTTGTACCTGTATTGTTGAAGTCTCAGGACTCATCTCTTGATTTTAGCACATGCTTTGGACCTCCACGAGTATATCACTTTCCATGGCTCGTCGTCCATCATAAAATCAAACTCAATGCCAAACAAGTATGCATGGAATCGTTCACACCCCCAGACAAGTCCCAAGGTCTCCTCTCCACATCTGTGAGAGACCAGCTTACAAATGCGATAACACTTTGTCCTCTCGCATGAATCTGCAATAACACTGCTTCTAATCCTACAGGACTGGCATCTGTGATGAACCTAGGCCGAAGCCGTACCAACCGGTTTCCTCCACCACACGCAACTGGACGGTCTTTCGATAACTTATGCCGGGAATTGTAGTCAGAAGACATACTATCGTTTTCACTTCGGGCCTTATTTGTAGAAGCAAGATTAGTATAACCTTTGGAGGTAATATCGTACAAAGTAGATTCTTTTCTACCATATCTGAATCAGCTCATCCTCATGTTCTTCAGTCCGAAAGTTCTCCATTTTGTTTTGGGAAGGGAGCGTTTTGGCAGTGTGGCTCACTCTGGCTCAGCGGGAGCACATTCATCAAGTCGAGTCATGAGGGCATACACCAATAGACTAAAGCAACTACGACTAAACAAGATTGAACGTACAACAGAGCCCGACGAGTCCACTGCAACCGATTTTCTATGACAAGACCATCCAGTTGCGTCTTCTTGGAGGAAATTGGTTGGTGTGGTCAAGCCCTCACTCGGTGTTTCTGTTTCATAATATCCAAGTGCTTGAGCACCATCAATCTCTCCTTCAATGCTCTAAATGTCTCTTTCTGTTCCTGGACAAACACAAATCGTTTGTTCTTCATTGTTAACTTCTGAAGTGGATCTGCCAAGGTAGCAAAGTTTGGAATGAATTTTGCACATAGTTCACAAGGCCAAAGAACCTTCTCACTTCCCTCACATTATGCGGTGCCCATGCCTCAGCTGTTGCTTCAACTTTTTCCCTGATTGGATTAATGCCTTCACTCTTCAGCTTGTGACTGATGAAAACCAGCTCTCAAACTCCAAACAGGCACTTGTCTGCATTCACGGTCAAACCAGGGAGAACGGATGCGGGTGAGAAAGGGAGGCTGGGACAGAGAGGGGGAGGCCGAGCTCCTCGGGTTACAGTTAATAGAGACCGAGCTAACAACTCTCCCATGACGGTTGTCTATCGACATAGACTTCGTGATTGTGTCTTGAGAGACAGTTCCTTGGACGCAATGTACACGGTGGACAGCAGCGGCAAAAGCAAAGATTGTGGGACTCACAAATGCAGGAAATCCAGCTTGAATTGACATCTGGTGGATGAACAACTTCCGCTTCCACATGAGAATAAAGGGGAAACGAGAAGATTGAAAGTGGTGAAGGATTCATCAAGCAGAAGAATGAAAGAGTGGCCTATGCTCCAGACTGTAGACTGAAGCAACCCTGAGGGCCTTGCTATGAGGTGACCAAGGCCACGGTGATCATAACCGAGTTAATGGAGAGGATGTGCAATGTGACCCAATCAATCTCGCCACCCATAGCCACCGACACAGCGTCTGATGTGTCATGGTACAAGCACGATCCAGCTGTGATTGGACGGTATGGGATTTGATACGATGAGAAGGCCATAGATACGATCCCCATATCTGAATTTCAAAAAAGAGGGCACAGAGGACAAAGAAAGAGAGGGGGGTGGGGGTCTGTATCAGTATCAACCAACTCATGTTGTGTTAATGTCATATACAGTCATGTGAAAAAGTAAGTACACCCCATGTAAAGTTTTGACTTTTTCAACATATTTCAACATACAGCTATTTGATCTTCATTTCAACAATATTGAGAGATAAAGGTGATATAATATAACAAATATCATGAAACATTTACATTTTGTAGTCCATTGTATAATTTAAATAAACATAAATGCAAATTTCACATGTGGAAAAAGTAAGTACACCCCATGTAAAGTTTTAACTTTTTCAACATATTTCAACATACAGCTGGGCCTGGGCAGCTATACATAATTCAACATACACATACATTTGCTGCATCAGGGCCTGGGCAGCTCACCATCATATAATCCCCTATGAATTCTTCATTGTACCAGAGGGTGCTTGAGGATAATGTGAGGCCATCTGTCGGAAAGTTGAAGCTCAACCGAAGGTGGACCTTGCAACAAGACAATGACCCTAAACATACCATTAAATCCACCAAGGAATGGCTGAAAAGAAAGAAATGGAGGGTTCTGGAATGGCCAAGTCAAAGCCTGGATCTAAATCCCATCGAGATGTTGTGGGGGGATTTGAAACGAGCTGTGCATGCAAGAAACCCCTCAAACATCGCACAGCTGAAATAATTCTGCATGGAGGAGTGGGCAAAAAATTCTCCCAGTCGATGTCAGAGACTGGTAGACAGTTATAAGAAACGCCTACTTGAGGTTGTTTCTGCCAAAGGGGCAATGCCACCTATTAGAGCCAGGGGTGTACTTATTTTTTCCACATGCGTAATTTACATTTATGTTTATTTAAATAATACAATGGACGACAAAATGTAAATGTTTCATGATATTTGTTATATTATATCAACTTTATCTGTCAATATTGTTGAAATGAAGATCAAATAGCTGTATGTTGAAATATGTTGAAAAAGTCAAAACTTTACATGGGGTGTACTTACTTTTTCACGTGACTGTAACTCTGATAACTGACCCCCACTTCAAGTCCAACTTGAAAAGCACATTATTCAGTGACAACTCCTGAGGTACACTACATGACCAAAAGTATGTGGAAACCAGAACATCACACCCGTATGTGCTCGTCGAACATCTCATTCCAAAATCATGGGCATTCGTATGGAGTTGGTCCCTCCCCCCCCCCCCCCCCTTGCTGCTATAACAGCCTCCACTCTTCTGGGAAAGCTTTCCATAGATGTTGGAACATCGCTGTGGGGATTTGCTTCCATTGAGCCACAAGAGCATTAGTGAGGTTGGGCACTGATGGCCGATTAGGCCTGGCTAGCAGTTGGCGTTCCAATTAATCCCAAAGGTGTTCGATGCGGTTGAGGTCAGGGCTCTGTGCAGGCCAGTCGAGTTCTTCCACACCGATCTCAACAAACCATTTCTGTATGGACTTCACTTTGTGCATGGGGGCATTGATTGTCATGCTCAAACAGGAAAGGGCTGTTGCCACAAAGTTGGAAGCACACAATCGTCTGGAGTGTCATTGTATGCTGTAGCGTTAAGATTTCCCTTCACTGGAACTAAGGCGCCTAGCCTGAACCATGAAAAACAGCCCCAGACCATTATTCCTCCTCCACCAAACTTTACAGTTGGCACTATGCATTCGAGCAGGTAGCGTTCTCAACCCAGATTCATCAGTCGGACTGCCAGATGGTGAAGCGTGATTCATCACTTCAGATAACGCGTTTCCACTATTCCAGAGTCCAATGGCGGTGAACTTTACACCACTCCAGCCGACGTTTGGCAATGCACATGCTGATCTTCGGCTTGTGTGCAGCTGCTCGGCCATTGAAACCCATTTCATGAAGCTCCCGACAAACAGTTGTCGTGCTGCCGTTGCTTCCAGAGGCAGTTTGGAACTCGGTAGTGAGTGTTGCAACCGAGGACAGACGATTTTTACACGCTACGTGCTTCAGCACTTGGTGGTCCTGTTCTGTGAGCTTGTGTGGCCTACCACTTCATGGCTGAGCTGTTGTTGGTCCTAGACATTTCCACTTCACAATAACAGCACTTACAGTTGACCGGGGCAGCTCTAGCAGGGCAGAAATTTGACGAGCGGACTTGTTGGAAAGGTGGCATCCTATGACGGTGCCACGTTGAAAGTCACGGAGCTCTTCAGTACGGCCCATTCTACTGCCAATGTTTGTCTATGGAGATTGCATGGCTGCATGCTTGATTATATATACCTGTCAGCAATGGATGTGGCTGAAACAGCCGAATCCACTAATTATAAGGCATGTACACATACTTTTGGCCATGTAGTGTACCTCGTCTACAACCGGTATAGGATAACGCTCCCTTATCACCCACCATGTTGTTCACCTGCCGCATGTCAACACATAGTCTAATGTCTCAGTTTGGTTTTGGGATCACCACAACCAGACACACTCACGGTGTCAGTCCCTCCACAGGCTGAATGATATTCCACTCGAGAAACTCTTCAATATTTGCTCCAACATGAATCCACAAACCAAATGGTGTTCTTATAACAGGCTGAGCAACTGGCTTTACTTCCGAGTCAGTTGTCAGCTTGAATTGACAGCCTTGTAACTGCAGTTTCAGATCTGCGTAAGACTCAAGGGAGTTTACTCCTCGTCCTATGTATAATACACCCAAGGCATGGCCAATTTCTTTGCTCATCAAAGGATTACCTTTTTCCTAGATTACTACAACTTCCACATTTACTTTCCTGCCATCAGGTATCAGGTCTCACTTCTGCGGTAAAACATCCCACTGTCTGAAGTGGTATCTTCGAGGCAGGCACATGGATTACAGCTTCTTCACACATCCTCATGACTCATGTTATTTTCTTTTGTTTCATCACATTCCAGTCACTCCAGCATCCATAATGATCTGCGCTTCAACTTGACCAATCACTATGGGAACCTTATCATGATGCCTGCCTCCTTTACTGCAAAAGCTTTTCCGTCTTTGTCATCACTTTCTGTCGGCTTCTTCAACTCGACGGCCATTTTTGCCGCATTTGTAAATTATTTCTTCTGCCCCTTTCTCCTTGCTTCTCTCATCACTGTCTTATGCTTACACTTCCAGGCAACATGATCCTTTCCCTGCATTTTCTGTATGATCTGCCTTTAGCAGGGCAGCAAGAATCCTCAAAATATCCAAGATTTCCACATCCAAAGCATTCTTTATCCATTTTACTCGGGCTAGACCTACTTTTACCTCACAGAGCAATCTTGGCGATAGGACTACTGGAGCATGACAGAGTCTTTCCAGAATGTCTGCAATACCATTTTGTAGTCTGAAATGAAGGCTCAACTGCTTTGAACATTGAAGAAACTAGGGCATGCCCGTACTATATCTATATCTAAAATTATATCCCCCCCCTCTATTTACATGAAATGGTTTGGTCCAAAGCGAACGGCTTGCGAGTGGTGACAATCCCCCCCCTCTATTTACATGCAATGGTTTGGTCCAAAGCGAACGGCTTCCGGAGTTTGGTAAAGAAATCGCCATCGCGTGCACAAACGCGCAGGAAAGCGAATGAATCGCAAATTCGTTTTTATTAGTTGTAAAACATAGTTTAACGCCAACATAGTTTGCAAACGTGAAATAAATGAATACGCTCTCAAATGTGCCATCCGAGGCAGAGTGTGCCCGCCACGTTCGGCACACGCGATCGTTCGCTGCTCTCTGATTGGTTGAATCGTTTTTTGGACATAGCTCGGTAAGTAATTGTCCGATTAATATGAAACCTTGAAAAGGCACATCCTCGGGTCCCCAGCAATATACCTGGCAAGTTAAAAGTATATCGGACCCGTGGTTGTCGAGAAACAGCGGTCACAGACAAACGTACAGACGTACAGACAGACAGACAGAGATTACTGGAATTATAGATAGATATTTAGCGTATCTGCCCGGATAATACCGTCTCCTTTCTCAGGCAACTTGCCTCTCGAGTTGTCGGGCCTGCAGCGTTGAACCATTTGATCCCTGATATGATTTACATCTCTCTCATAGTTGGATCGATCGGAAGCTTTTCTTAACCGAGTCACAAACTGTACAACTATCTCCCCACAAGCATGCATCATTTGATGGAAAACATGCCGCTGACAACGTATGCTCTCACTGCTTTCTCATAATGCTCCTTTCCTCCAATATCAGGAAGCATCTTGAGAGTCTTCCACACTGCTGCACCAGCATTAAGTAATAATAGCACTCTCTGCTGTGCCCACTGAGCTGGCATTGTGCCATGCAAAAACAGGCCTTTGCTGTCCACATGCAATTCAAACTCTCCAAGCCAAGACCACATCACACACTCACAGCGCGAGCATCGCCCATTGTATCAAACGGCTTTATGCCTCGAACAGTGGACAAATCCTACCATCTACATGCCATCTTGACAGCGCACAATCAGCCGACTTTAATCCTCATTGCCAATGTCACGTCATCGCCAATCAGAGACAGAATCCAGTTCAACTCAGGATCACCACCAACCTCATGGGTCCCGTTTAATCAGCCATCTTATTGCTCCCTACATCTGGTTGTTGTTTCTTTCTCTTAATCTGACCTTTGGCCTGATAATCATTACCGAAACGTAACATGTATCCAAATTCAATAGGCAGAGTTATCGTGGCATCATTATGGTTTATAACTCACAGTGTAGTCTCTCTTCTCCCTCTCTCTGAACTCTTATGGAATCCAAAGCTCACGACATTATTGGCATTTCTCACAGCGAGGCCAAAATAAGTTCTGTTGCACAAATCACATCGCAGCCTCAGCGTTGGCATTTCTGTTTTTTACTGCCTCTCCTCTCGGTCTTGCTCCCTCTTTTTTCCCAGCCCTATAACTTTAACATTCCCCCCCCCCCCCCCCCCCCCCCCAGTAATTCCAGGACACATCCATTCTTCCAATAATTCCCTCTGGCTTGAACTCCCAAAATCCAAGCTGACTGCACAACTCGACTCTCTTGTTCTTCTTTTCTCCTGTTTGTGAAACCGCCTTTTGGAGACGGTTCAATCTCCAGAGCTTCTTCACGTCATCACACCCGTCCACAGATCACACGGCATCCTCAAACCTTTCTACCCCCATTAACCCTCACTAATTTACCTGCGCTACCGAAGGTGGATGGAGGTTATGTTTTCACCCCTGTCTCTTTGTTTGCTGTTTGTTTGTTCCTTTGTGAACAAGGTATCTCAAAAAAGTTGTGGACGAATTCGGACAAAATTTGGCAGAGATGTAGCGTATGTCACACGGACGAAATGATTAGATTTTGGTGAAGATCCGGATTCGGATCCGGCTACTAGAATTTTTAAAGTGATTCTTCACCATTGAGAGATAGGGCCAAAAACGATACATAGCGGGATATCTCAAAAAGTTATGGACGGATTTGGACGAAACCTGGTGGACCGGTTGGGTGTCTGACAAGGACAAATAGATTAGATTTTGGTGAAGATCTGATTAAGGATTCGAATACGAGAATTATTTAATTTTAAAGTGATTATTCACTATTGAGAGACCAGGCGAAAAGCGATATATAACATGATATTTAATAAAGTTATTGATGACTTTTGACTAAACTTGGTGGACGAGTTGTTTAGGTGACAAGAACAAGCCGATTAGATTTTGGTTCAGGTCCGAATCCAGATCCGGCTCATCAGTGGATACAAAACGTAAACTGTTCAGCCTGGCGGAGGTATGCGCTCTACCGAGTACAGTTCTACTTTAAATTGAAAGCACCCAAAGAAAGCAAAAATCCACTCGAGGTAAGAGGCAATCGGAAAATATGATAATGTTAGAGCAAAACAAGTAAAGAGGAAAAGAAGAAACCATCCAAGACACAGAAGTATCAAAATACATTTACAAGAGACGTGGTGGCAATGCAAATTTTGTCACCATGCATGGTGAACCCGAGCATGGTACTCGTCATACGTTACATATTCACAAGCCTCCTTATTTGTAGGTTACAGGGTTTCCTTCTCTCTCTCCTCCTTTATTGTTTGTTCCTTATTTTGCTGGTTGTGACCCACTGCCACACTGTCATGTTCCATTGCTTTTTTACCCTGTGTCTGCACCTCAATCTTCTCCGAGCCTCGATTTTCAATACAAAGAAAGAAGACACTTAACCAACCCCATGAGGTTCAATGGGGGTGAGCCAAAACGAGACATCAAATTCGGCTGCTTATGTCATTGTGCACAGTATTCTGATTCTCGCACACCTCTTACCATGCCGCACCCGAACGTGCTACTCGTCATACGCTCGCAGAAAACCAGGTGCAGCCAAGAGAGATGAGAAGGGTTCAAGAGAGGAGAGAATCCATCGCTGAAGGTGTCCACAAACTGTCAGATTTTACAGCTGAGAATTATGAATCTCCAAAGAAAGACATGAATCCACTCGCTCCACGTTTTCGTTTCTTGCGGAGTGGCGCAGACATCAATAGATATTGGAGGATGGTCTGTCAATGTCAAGCCAAGGACACTCGCTGCCGCCGCAGCTGCGAAGTGGGCACTCCGAGACTCCAGCACCCACCGAGTGCTTGTCTTACGCTCATTAAACGAATGGACGAGTATCCGAGCCCTCTTTTATCACATCCTCAGTGTTTTTATTTGGCTTTTATTCCCCTCGACTGCAATTGGAGCAGATACGATTTTATTTCCATCCAAATGTTGAACAAAGAGAGGATTGAGCATCATATTTAGGATTGAAACAGAGTTGAACCAAGAGAGGACTGAGCATCATATTTAGGATTGAAACAGAGTTCAACAAAGAGAGGCTTGAGCATCATATTTAGGATTGAAACACAGTTCAACCAAGAGAGGATTGAGAATCATATTTAGGATTGAAACACAGTTCAACCAAAAGAGAGGATTGAGCATCATATTTAGATTTGAAACACAGTTCAACCAAGAGAGGATTGAGCATCATATTTAGGATTGAAACAGTTCAACCAAAAGAGAGGATTGAGCATCATATTTAGGATTGAAACACAGTTCAACCAAGAGAGGATTGAGCATCATATTTAGGATTGAAACACAGTTCAACCAAAAGAGAGGATTGAGCATCATATTTAGGATTGAAACAGTTCAACCAAAAGAGAGGATTGAGCATCATATTTAGGATTGAAACAGAGTTGAACCCCAGAGAGGATTGAGCATCATATTTAGGATTGAAACATAGTTGAACCAAGAGAGGATTGAGCATCATATTTAGGATTGAAACAGAGTTGAACCAAGAGAGGATTGAGCATCATATTTAGGATTGAAACATAGTTGAACCAAGGGAGGATTGAGCATCGTATTTAGGATTGAAACACAGTTGAACCAAGAGAGGATTGAGCATCGTATTTAGGATTGAAACACAGTTGAACCAAGAGAAGATTGAGCATCATATTTAGGATTGAAACACAGTTGAACCAAGAGAGGATTGAGCATCATATTTAGGATTGAAACACAGTTGAACCAAGAGAGGATTGAGCATCATATTTAGGATTGAAACACAGTTGAACCAAGAGAGCATCATATTTAGGATTGAAACATAGTTGAACCAAGAGAGGATTGAGCATCATATTTAGGATTGAAACACAGTTGAACCAAGAGAGGATTGAGCATCGTATTTAGGATTGAAACACAGTTGAACCAAGAGAAGATTGAGCATCATATTTAGGATTGAAACACAGTTGAACCAAGAGAGGATGGAGCATCATATTTAGGATCGAAACAGAGTTCAACCAAGAGAGGATTGAGGATCATATTTAGGATTGAAACAGAGTTGAACCAAGAGAGGATTGAGCATCATATTTAGGATTGAAACACAGTTGAACCAAGAGAGCATCATATTTAGGATTGAAACATAGTTGCACCAAGAGAGGATTGAGCATCATATTTAGGATGAAACACAGTTGAACCAAGAGAGGATTGAGCATCGTATTTAGGATTGAAACACAGTTGAACCAAGAGAAGATTGAGCATCATATTTAGGATTGAAACACAGTTGAACCAAGAGAGGATTGAGCATCATATTTAGGATTGAAACAGAGTTGAACCAAGAGAGGACTGAGCATCATATTTAGGATTGAAACACAGTTGAACCAGAGAGGATTGAGCATCATATTTAGGATTGAAACATAGTTGAACCAAGAGAGGATTGAGCATCATATTTAGGATTGAAACACAGTTGAACCAAGAGAGGATTGAGCATCGTATTTAGGATTGAAACACGTTGAACCAAGAGAAGATTGAGCATCATATTTAGGATTGAAGCACAGTTGAACCAGAGAGGATTGAGCATCATATTTAGGATCGAAACAGAGTTGAACCAAGAGAGGATTGAGGATCATATTTAGGATTGAAACAGAGTTGAACCAAGAGAGGATTGAGCATCATATTTAGGATTGAAACACAGTTGAACCAAGAGAGCATCATATTTAGGATTGAAACATAGTTGAACCAGAGAGGATTGAGCATCATATTTAGGATTGAAACACAGTTGAACCAAGAGAGCATCATATTTAGGATTGAAACATAGTTGAACCAAGAGAGGATTGAGCATCATATTTAGGATTGAAACATAGTTGAACCAAGAGAGGATTGAGCATCGTTTTTAGGATTGAAATACAGTTCAACCAAGAGAGGACTGAGCATCATATTTAGGATTGAAACACAGTTGAACCAAGAGAGGACTGAGCATCGTATTTAGGATTGAAAACACAGTTGAACCAAGAGAAGATTGAGCATCATATTTAGGATTGAAACACAGTTGAACCAAGAGAGGATTGATCATCATATTTAAGATTGAAACACAGTTGAACCAAGAGAAGATTGAGCATCATATTTAGGATTGAAACACAGTTGAACCAAGAGAGGATTGAGCATCATATTTAGGATTGAAACACAGTTGAACCAAGATAGGATTGAGCATCATATTTAGGATTGAAACACAGTTGAACCAAGAGAGGATTGAGCATCATATTTAGGATTGAAACACAGTTGAACCAAGAGAGGATTGAGCATCATATTTAGGATTGAAACACAGTTGAACCAAGAGAGGATTGATCATCATATTTAAGATTGAAACACAGTTGAACCAAGAGAAGATTGAGCATCATATTTAGGATTGAAACACAGTTGAACCAAGAGAGGATTGATCATCATATTTAAGATTGAAACACAGTGAACCAAGAGAAGATTGAGCATCATATTTAGGATTGAAACACAGTTGAACCAAGAGAGGATGAGCATCATATTTAAGATTGAAACACAGTTGAACCAAGAGAATATTGAGCATCATATTTAGGATTGAAACACAGTTGAACCAAGAGAGGATTGATCATCATATTTAAGATTGAAACACAGTTGAACCAAGAGAAGATTGAGCATCATATTTAAGATTGAAACACAGTTGAACCAAGAGAGATTGAGCATCATATTTAGGATTGAAACACAGTTACCAAGAGAGGATTGAGCATCATATTAAGATTGAAACAGAGTTCAACCAAGAGAGGATTGAGGATCATATTTAGGATTGAAACACAGTTGAACCAAGAGAGGATTGAGCATCATATTTAAGATTGAAACAGAGTTCAACCAAGAGAGGATTGAGGATCATATTTAGGATTGAAACGGATTGAAACACAGTTGAACCAAGAGAAGATTGAGCATCATATTTAAGATTGAAACAGAGTTCAACCAAGAGAAGATTGAGCATCATATTTATGATTGAAACACAGTTGAACCAAGAGAAGATTGAGCATCATATTTAGGATTGAAACACAGTTGAACCAAGAGAGGATTGATCATCATATTTAAGATTGAAACACAGTTGAACCAAGAGAGGATTGAGCATCATATTTAGGATTGAAACAGAGTTGAACCCCAGAGAAGATTGAGCATCATATTTAGGATTGAAACATAGTTGAACCAAGAGAGGATTGAGCATCATATTTAGGATTGAAACATAGTTGAACCAAGAGAGGATTGAGCATCGTATTTAGGATTGAAATACAGTTCAACCAAGAGAGGACTGAGCATCATATTTAGGATTGAAACACAGTTGAACCAAGAGAAGATTGAGCATCATATTTAGGATTGAAACACAGTTGAACCAAGAGAGGATTGAGCATCATATTTAGGATTGAAACAGAGTTGAACCAAGAGAGGATTGAGCATCATATTTAGGATTGAAACACATTTGAACCAATAGAGGATTGAGCATCATATTTAGGATTGAAACACAGTTGTAAAGGAGGAAAGGGGGGGGGGGGGGTGGTCTACAGCAAGATAAGCCGCATATTACACTCGCTTGGGCAGAAATAGCTTTTCTCGCAATGTGTTCTGGATCGAAATTTCAGCCAAAATTCCAGCCAAAGGCGAGGCCTCAACACCCTGCCGATCTTGGAATGACAAAGCCACGGTGCTGCTCAATCCGGTCTGCACACAACATTCTCTCTCAAAATACAGAAACATTCAGCATTGTAGCCAAGACTGCAGGTGTAACAAATAAAGGCAGATGGTGTGCACGTGATCAGCCAAGCTGCTTTAGGATTATTTTAAATACCTCATGAAAGTTCCTCCCTTCACTATTCCTGAAGAGGATGGGGAGGAAAGGACCATATATCTCGATGGTTGCATATTCAACAGGGTTTTGATGAAACGTTTATCGCCGGTGTTCCGAGAGTTCCCTTGTTGTTTTCATAGCTGTGCATTTCGCCTCCGCACGTTTATCGGATCGGCCAACACGCTGAAGCAAGCAACACGCAGTTCGTGGCCTTCCCACGCATTTCTCCATCGAAATAGCCAACGGCGCCTCATTAGGGACACCAGTTTCAAGTTAACGTAGGCGGGATTGCCTTGCTGACCATGCGTCCTTGTGGTGTGCATTTGATCTTCAGATTTTGGCTCGACGTCCAGCCTGGATTACTGGGCTATTCAATGCAATCTTCGGCCTTTGTTTGTTGCATGACCTCATCTCAACAGTCATGCCACAAAAAAAAGAACAGAGCCAGCCTTGGAGGCAATTGTCTTACAGGATATGTGGACTGCCTTTCCCAAAAGGAAAAAGTTTCTGCAGTCGTGATTGCAACCACGAAAAACCAACACTTGCACTGCTTTACAAAGGTCTCTCACTCCCCAAACTGTCGACAGCATTTGCAGTTCAAGGTGTCCTGCAAAATTATATATGTTCCTGTCAACGGGCCATAGCTGCACCCACGGAAAGTTTACAATGTGCAAACATGTACTGAATACGATATGAATGAACGAATAAGCCTTATGAATGTCTCTGCAATAAAAACAAGACCGATAGCCTTACAACGGCGTAGCTGGGCCTGGATCTGCTGAGTCGAGGATCTGCTGTACCTCTGTCCTGTCACCAGATCCTCAGTTCCGATTGGTGGACATTTGTGAGGGACATACATACATACACCGGACAGACAGACACACGCTGTTCCACCAATGCCAGACCAGACAGACACACGCTGTTCCACCAATGCCAGACCAGACAGACAGACACACGCTGTTCCACACAGACACCAATGAGGACCATAGCCCGGAGGGCAGTGCCACAAATATTCTTCACTAATATAAGGTATCCAAATTGCTCGACATACCTTTTAGTATATATATATATATATATATATATATATATATATATATATATATATATACAGACTTGGCATTTAATATGGAATATTTTTTTTGTGGGGGTGAACTTACTTTTCAAGATATCTTAGAACCAAATGTTCATTGGAATTATGTTGAAATTATTCTAGATTTTGTTAATGTGACCTTTAAAAGAAACAAAAACCACATTTGACATTTCAAAACAAATTAATTAATCCTTGAAAGTGATGTAAACTGATATCGAACTCAATTCATGGACAGTACTGTGTTAAACTTCTGTACGTTTTCCAGAAGTATCTCTTTATTTTGCACATTAGCCAAATTTTTTTTAACAAAAACAAAAGTTAAATTACGACTGGGATTACGGACAGTAAAATTACAGGTCAGTACTTCGTGTAACCCCCACGAGCATTCAGGAGAGCACGTACACGTTGAGGCATATGCCGTTCACAAGATTTGCCAAGGTTTGGACAGGAATCCCTTGCCATGCAGTGACAATAGCCTGCTGCAATTCATGCACAGAGGTCGGCTGCTGGTCCAAGTGGTCGATTTGACGCGTTAATTCTGCCCACAAGTTCTCTATCGGATTCATATCCGGGGACATGGCAGGCCACTCCATATGCTCTACACCACGGTCAGCAAGAAAGTGTTGGATCATGCGAGCACGATGAGGCCATGCATTGTCATCTTGGAAGACAAAATTTCCTCGAAAGGCTGCACGAGCAAATGGAAGCAATGTTTCTTCCAGAATGGCCCTGTACTTGAACTGGTTCAGGTTTCCATTCAGAACAACCAGGTCAGTTTTGCCCACTGCATGAAAAGTAGCCCAAACGGTCACCCCACCACCTCCAGCTTGGATTCTTGGCACTATACAATCTTTGTTGTAGGTTTCATGCACTTGTCTGCGTACTCGGACACGGCCATTTGACGATAGACCAGAAATCTAGACTCGTCACTGAAGATCACGTGATTCCAGTGTCCTGGCTGCCATTGACGGTGCTCTCTGGCCCACTGCAATCGGCGCTGGCGGTGTTGTCTGGTCAGGCGTGGCTTTCTCAGGGGACGCCTGGCACGATAGCCTGCTTGAACCAGTCGTTGGTTGACTAGCCTTCTGGATACAGGCACATTTGTCAGTTGCTGCCACTCAGCCCTAAGCCGATTAGCTGACTTGGTCCAGCCATTGCGGACTAACCGTGCAGCTGGCGATCACCTCTCCTTGTGGTTCTGAGGGGACGTCCTGGCCTCGGTATTGGAGTAGGGACACCCCTCTGAGCATTTCTTTTCAGGATCTTTGACACCTGACCTTGAGTGATGCCATACTGCCGAGCAATAGCACGCTGTTTCATGCCGTAATTTCGTAAAGCCACCACTCCATGACAAACAGCATTGTCGAGTTGACGGACCATCTCCAGAGGAAGCGGCAATAACTTTTGGAGACGTGCAGCAGTTGTTGTCCACTAATACAGAATGCAACAACGCTTGTATACCCGACTGTGAAGCCAATCATCAAATGCACCTGTCCGTACATTTTGCCACGCCACCTGTGATATAATCCTGTTGTTGACTTCTTGCTGCGACAGACAATCAGTGACATGGTTCTTTTAACAAATAAATCACCAAAGTGTAAAAGAAACTCACCAGATTGATATAATGAGTTAAGAAAGTAAACCCAAGTCAAGAAAAAAAATAAAATCCATATTAAATGCCAAGTCTGTATGTATATATATATATATATATATATATATATATATATATATATATATATATATATATATATATATATACGTATTGTTACATATTTATATGAATGTATGTGAATTACCATTCAGGTCTTTGCTTATCCGTGTGTAGTATATTAAGGGTTGTTGTGATTGGAGGGTCAGGAGCCCTTCTGAACCAGTGGCCGGAAACGGAAGTGACCGGAAACGGAAGAGGAAAAGACACGAGGAAAAGGACGAGTTTTCTTCTTCCTCGCCCGCTCCGACAAAAGGTGGGATCGACCTTACGCTGCGTGAAAAAGCGGCGTTCCGAAACCTGTCTGGCGAGAGGAGTTACCTGGACGTGTAACTACCTTTTGACACGTCAAGTCACCGTGAGTTTGTGCACGGAACCAAGCGTCCGGCACAATTTGCCCCGTCTACAAGGACGCGTACGGGTCGCACGTTGGGCCTCGCGCGCGTTGCAAACCGCGCTTGGTTTTGCCCCGTCTACAAGGACGCGTACGGGTCGCACGTTGGGCCTCGCGCGTGTTGCAAACCGCGCTTGGTTTTGCCCCGTCTACAAGGACGCGTACGGGTCGCACTTTGGGGCCTCGCGCGCGTTGGAAGCCGCGCTGGGTTTGGCCCCGTTGCTTGGCAAGGAGGTGTGCGCTGCAGCAGCTGTCCCCGGTACGAGACGGCACGTTTGGAGCACGTCCGCACGGGGTTCGTTCAACCGCCCGTGTGCGGAGAAGAGAGACATTGGGAGAGACATTGACCACGGAGGGAGTCAGGAGTGGGGCTCACGTGAGGAATGTATAAGATGGCCATCTTAGAGTTAGTGTAGATGAGTTTACATCTTTGTGATATTGATTGCTGATTGTTGATGGTTGATTGCTCGGGGAATATATCATTGATTATTCCGGATCCTTGGTGTGGGGTTTCCTTTTGATTGGAATTCCTATTGATTGCGTTACGAAAGCTCATATATATAATACTACTTGCTGGCGAAGGTCCTCTCACGGTCCGGGGGTCACCGAGACCAGGTAGTCACCGAGGGGACCACGTAACAGAATTGGGGGCTCGTCCGGGATTACGATTTGCGGTTTCGCAATTGGGTCTACGTCCGGGATTTAAAATTGTATAAAATAATAAAATAATATTTTTTATTAATTAAAATTTATTAATTAATTATTAATTGGTAAATTTTTTTTTTGAGAAATTGGGGTAAAATCTTGGGTGAAGGTTAACAAGTGTTAACGATAGGCACCATGGCGTTTGTGGCACAGAACTTTGGGGTAACACCGAGTGAGGCACAGTTCCGAGCGTTGCTAAAGTCGGACCTCTTGAAATTGGCCAAACATTTTAACTTGGAGGTCCGAACTAATTTGAGGAAGGCAGAGTTGCAGGCCACGGTGATACAATCTATGGTGGGATTAGGAACATGGGACGAGTTAGCCTGGGAGTGGCTACCCGAAGAACCAGAAGACGTTGAGCTCCGGAAACTGGAGTTGCAGTTACGGAGCCAGGAACGGATTAAAGAAGAAGAAAGGAAAGCAGTAAAGGAAAGAGCAGAAGAAGAAAGGAAAGCAGAAGAGAGGAGGGAAGAGAAACAAGCGGAGGAAAGGAGAGTGGAACGAGAACTCCAGGAAAGGTTAAAAGAAGAAGAAAGGAAAGCAGAAGCAGAGGAAAGGAGAGTGGAACGAGAACTCCAGGAAAGGTTAAAAGAAGAAGAAAGGAAAGCAGAAGCGAGGAGAGAAGAGAAACAAGCAGAGGAAAGGAGAGTGGAACGAGAACTCCAGGAAAGGTTAGAAGACAAAAAAGCAGAGGAAAGGAGAGTGGAACGAGAACTCCAGGAAAGGTTGGAAGAGAAAACAGCACAAGAAAGAACCGAGGAAAGGAGAGTGGAAAGAGAACTCCAGGAAAGAAGAGAAAAGGAACAAGCAGAGGAAAGGAGAGCTGCAAGGGACCTCGAAGCAGAGGAGAGAAGATTTGGAATGGCAAGGATTTGGAGGGTCGGACCATAACAGTAGGGAAGGCATTTCGTAGGCGTCGAGAGGTCTACAGGAGAGGACAACTGGGCGGTAGTTTTGGTGGTGGCCGCAATCAATATTATTATGGAGGCTCCCTGAGTTACGGCCGCTCCCGAAGGAAGGATTGGCAAAGTAGTGGCCGAGAAGGAGACCGCGATTCATGGGACTACAGGGACCAGTGGTCCCACCCTAATTATTAGGGAAGTTCTGAGAAGTTGAAGCACTGAAGGCGGCGGAGCCGCCGAGCCAAGATTCCTACACGAATTAACCGTGAACGCCGTTCCTAAAGGCGTCCATGTAGTGAACTTTCATGCACGGACTAACCGTGAACTCCACGTTCCTCAAGGCGCCCATGTAGAGAACTTTCCTGCACGGACTAACCGTGAACTCCGCGTTCCTAAAGGCATCCATGTAGTGAATACTCGGCTTGGCCTCCCGGAAAAAGTGCTATTGAGTTGCTTAACTTTGGATCTTTGATCAACCCCTTAACCTTCATTCCCAAGAAACTGACGGTCAAAGTCAGAGGGTCATGAGATGGAGTTTGATTTGGCAGGGACAATGTCGTTGTTGGTACTTAGTCCAGAGTGAGTAATCTGGAGGGGTTGTGGTGAAATTTTGGTGGCTTTATTTTTAAGTGATAACTGTGCCCGGGGGGAACGGATAATGTGGGGGGGGGGGTTGAGTGATCTGGTTTGTTTCTCCAAATTGGCCGGCAAAGAAAGTTTTCGCTGGGTTCAAACTTTCTTTCTTGAAGGGGGGGGAGTGTTACATATTTATATGAATGTATGTGAATTACCATTCAGGTCTTTGCTTATCCGTGTGTAGTATATTAAGGGTTGTTGTGATTGGAGGGTCAGGAGCCCTTCTGAACCAGTGGCCGGAAACGGAAGTGACCGGAAACGGAAGAGGAAAAGACACGAGGAAAAGGACGAGTTTTCTTCTTCCTCGCCCGCTCTGACAAAAGGTGGGATCGACCTTGCGCTGCGTGAAAAAGCGGCGTTCCGAAACCCGTCTGGCGAGAGGAGTTACCTGGACGTGTAACTACCTTTTGACACGTCAAGTCACCGTGAGTTCGTGCATGGAACCAAGCGTCCGGCACAGTTTGCCCCGTCTACAAGGACGCGTACGGGTCGCACGTTGGGCCTCGCGCGCGTTGCAAACCGCGCTTGGTTTTGCCCCGTCTACAAGGACGCGTACGGGTCGCACGTTGGGCCTCGCGCGCGTTGCAAACCGCGCTTGGTTTTGCCCCGTCTACAAGGACGCGTACGGGTTGCACTTTGGGGCCTCGCGCGCGTTGGAAGCCGCGCTGGGTTTGGCCCCGTTGCTTGGCAAGGAGGTGTGCGCTGCAGCAGCTGTCCCCGGTACGAGACGGCACGTTTGGAGCACGTCCGCCCGGGGTTCGTTCAACCGCCCGTGTGCGGAGAAGAGAGACATTGGGAGAGACATTGACCACGGAGGGAGTCAGGAGTGGGGCTCACGTGAGGAATGTATAAGATGGCCATCTTAGAGTTAGTGTAGATGAGTTTACATCTTTGTGATATTGATTGCTGATTGTTGATGGTTGATTGCTCGGGGAATATATCATTGATTATTCCGGATCCTTGGTGTGGGGTTTCCTTTTGATTGGAATTCCTATTGATTGCGTTACGAAAGCTCATATATATAATACTACTTGCTGGCGAAGGTCCTCTCACGGTCCGGGGGTCACCGAGACCAGGTAGTCACCGAGGGGACCACGTAACAGAATATATATATATATATACGTATATATATATATATATATATATATATATATATATATATATATATATATATATATATATATATACGTATATATATATATATATATGGCCAAAAAACTTTTACTCCAAGGCGTTCAATCCAATGGCGGACCTTTACTCACGAGGGAAAGGAGGACGATGAACTTACCTGGATAGCTTCCACCTGACATCTTCGAACCTGATGATTATTCATTCAAACCAGACACAGAGTTCAATTTGCAACAAATAAACAGGTTTAATGAAAAGAAATGCCAGCAAACAAGAAAATGCGCGATAAGACTAATATCCTAAATGGGGCGTCCCCACACAGACCCAGATACAGACAAAGGGAAAGATAAAATAACGAAAGTAAAAAATGTGTTTGTTTCATGGGCACTTAGCTCTGAGCTGCTCTTGAACCTTGTCAGGAATCTTCCAGGCCCTGAGCGCGCAATCCGGACGCGGCACCGGCCCTGGCGGGAAAAGGCCTCCGCGCATCCTCGTTCCCTCAGCAGCGCTCATTCTCCTGATCGTCCGACTTCCAATGTCCCCGGCGCAAGAGCGCAACAAAATGTTAATGTGTTCATCAGTGAATTCCCCTCGCGCGGGGGCGCTATGAACACCGACCACTCGCTGTCAACTCCCGAAGCAGAGCAAGATATCAAATCGTGACCGTTCAGCACCAAAGCCAGAAGATGTGAGGAAGTCAAGAGTGTCCGCCTTCCACCAACACCTCCAGCACCCAAGAGAGAAAATGTCTGCCCTCCAAATCCTTTGTACCCAAGGCTCTGACGTCATCCCGACTACGTCTGCATGTCCGCTCCTATCAGCTAGTGCCATCTCATCGCTCTTCGTGTCCTGACCAATCGCTGCTCTTCAGGGCATGGCCTCCCAGACCTGCCTGCTTGTGTTGCAATGTGACGCCTGCGGCACCAACGGTAGTTGAATGTCCCGGTTCTGGTCGCTTTTATTTGGTGCTATAAATGCACGATTGCCTGGCTATGTGTGTGTGCTGCTGGTGTCATAAGGAACAGAGGAAAAATAACAGAGGCCATTACATACAGGGGATTCATTACCCATAATCCCTAACTAATTCGCAATAACTAATAATTCGCAATAACTAATAATGCAAAGGACTTCTGTGACTCACTGGGACTGACACAATCTGTCAATTTCCCGACCCGGATCTCAGTCAACGGAGCATCTTCTCTTCTGGACTTGGTTATGACTAACTTCCCTTAAAATGTCTGCTGCTCTTCTTCTGCTCCAATCGGCTCATCTGATCATGTGCTTGTTAAAGTGGACATCTCTCTGACCATTCTCAAAGAGCCTCCTCAGCATCGACGAGTCTGGCATTTCACTCAGGCCACTGGCACGGTCTTCAAGCAGCCATCAATCATCTGGACTGGTCTCCCATCTCTACCACCTCTGACATCAACTCATCCTGGGAATTCTTCCAAAGTAAATTGCTCTCTCTCATGCACAGATTTATCCCATCTCGTCTTCAGTTGTCATACCCTTCCTCCCGTCCATGGTACACGGAATCTTGTGGTGAGGGTATTGCCCAGAAACAACTTGCTTTCGTCTCCTGGAAAGCAAATCAAACAGAAGGAAATCTCATTTCCTTCCACAAAGCCCGAAACAAGTGTGTGTCCACCCTCAGGAGAGCCAGGAAACAATATCTCTCCGTTCTCAGGACAGAACTCTCTTATCTGTCTCCCTCTTCCAAATCCTGGTGGCGTCTGGTCAAATCTGTTTCTGGTGTTTGTTCCCCCTCCCTCCCCTCCCTCACCTCAAATGGCCACACGGCTGACTCCGCAAGTGAAAAAGCTGAATGCCTCAACTCTGTGTTTGCCTCTAAATCTTGTGTCCAAAACCCATCCCTCTCTGTACCCACCGTACCCAGTCGTACCCAGCTGCTCCTGGACTCTGTGTCCTTTCCTCCTGACAAGGTGGAAAAGTTTCTGTCAACCCTCGACTCTGATTCTGCAACTGGACCTGACGGCATCAGCCCACGGGTCCTAATATCCTGCTCTTCCGCTCTTTCACTCCCTCTCTCTGTTCTCTTCACCCTCTCTTTTGCTCAAGGTCATCTGCCATCTGCTTGGAAATCTGCCAACATCACTGCTTTGCACAAAAAAGGTGCAAAAACAGATCCCAGCAACTACAGACCAATCAGCCTTCTCCCAATTATCAGCAAAGTCATGGAATCCATCATTGCTTCAGATATGAAATCTTTCCTCTTCTCCAATGGCTTGATCTCTGATCATCAATTTGGTTTCAGACCTGGTCACTCTACTCTGGACATGCTGCTTCTGCTTTCTCAACAATGGATGGAGGTCCTCAATGCCAAACAGGAAATTAGAGCTGTCTCCCTTGACATATCACGTGCCTTCGATACGGTCTGGCACCCGCTCTGCTCACCAAACTCTCCTCTTTTGGTATCCATGGAAATCTCCACGCATGGCTGGCGGACTTCCTCTCTAGTCGTAGTCAACGTGTGGCCCTGAATGCGTTTCTCTCATCTCCTCTTCCTGTTCAGGCTGGAGTTCCCCAAGGCAGTGTTCTGGGCCCTGTGCTTTTTCTGGTCTTCATCAATGATCTCTCTGACTCTCTTGAAAATCCTCTCTATCTCTTTGCTGATGACTCCACTCTCTGCCGCTCCATTCCTCTTCCCTCAGATCGGCAGTCTGCAGCCTCCTCACTCTCTGCAGACCTGGACAAAATCACAGACTGGGCAAATAAGTGGAACATGTCTTTCAATCCTGACAAATCTCACACTCTTACGATGTCTCTCCAAAAAGACCGACTGGACAACCCTCCCATCCACTTTCTGAATAATCATCTCCAAGAAGTTCTGTCACTCAAGCTTTTGGGTCTCACTATCTGCCATGATCTTTCCTGGGAAAACCACTTTTCAAATCTGGCCTCCAAAGCCAGTCGCCGACTGGGCATCCTCCGTCGTGCGAAGTCCTTCCTTGGCACAACTGAGCTCCTCACCACATACAAGGGTTTCATTCGCAGCTCAATGGAATACTGCTCTCCCCTCTGGGCTGGTGCTCCTGCCTCACACCTAGCTCGTCTTCACGCTGTTGAAACCAAAGCATTCAGAATCATTGGAATCTCCCGCGATGAAGCTAACTCCAAGGGCCTCTCACCCACTCACCGCAGGCAGGTTGGTGGTCTTTCCGTCTTCTACCGACTCCTCTCTGGCCTTGCCCCCCAGCTCTCTCTGGGCTCTGTCCCGCAAATATTCCTACAGGTCGCACAAGATCTGCCTGCAACCCTCTTATGGTTAAACTGCCAAAATCAAGACTCTCTGCTCACCTTCACTCCTTCATTCCTCTTTTCTCCCACCTCTGGAACAAACTCCCTCACTCTCTTCAATCCCACTCCACCCTCCAGGTCTTTAAAACAGCTGTTCACCACCATCTCTTATCTTCCCCCATCCAAAACCTTGATATTTTCTACCCCCGCTAATTTCACCCCAATTCCACTTTTTTGAAATACAAACTTCTGTCCTGGAAGTCCTTGGTGTCCTTGTGTTTTATACTTCTCCCCCCCCCCCTTCTCCCCCCAAGCCCTCTCCCTCCCACACATCTCCCTGCTCTCAAATGTTGTGTGCTCTCAAGTGTTTGTGTGCTTCCCCTTCTCTCCCCATCTTGTCTTCCGCTCCCTCTTTTTATATATTTTGTTTGTCTGGTTGATTTGTTTGTGAAGTAAATGTTAGCTCTTTCACGAGCCTCGATTCAGTATACAAAAAAAAAAAAATTAACATAACCCCACCCCTTGTGATGGGAACGAAGATACACGCTTACACGACATACGGTCACCGGATCCCTCCTTAAGTACATGGGGGTTCTTCTTCTTCACAACAGTCAGAGCACACAACCTATGCAATTCTACCTGGACTGAGGTAATCTTTGCCTACCCCCTACAAACGTAACAATATATACTTGGCTATGTCTTTTGGAATCTCTTTTGTTTTTCTATATATATTTTTCTTCTCGTTCTGTTTTGTTTCTATTTAATTTCCATGGAATATATGTCACATGGTTCCCGTTTCCATTTTTCTCTTCTTTTTAGAAGATGTATTTCTGCCCTGAAATAGTACTGTCGCGTTGCTCAGCGGTTAAAACTGCTGCATGACAGAAAGCCACAATTGCACTTGATTCCGAGGCGCGTAGCCAAATTTGGCGGTTGGTCCGTCACGCGTGGGTGAGGGAACCAAAGCATTTACCTGGGTTTATTAAAGCCACACAGGTTTATTCTCAGACCCACAAACAAATAAACACACACGACAAATAAAATGCAACACAATAATGATTGTGCAACATTTATAAAATGCAACATTTATTGCAAAAATAAATGCAATACGAAAATGGTGAAATGAAGGGTGAAGTAAAAACTTAAATTCTACTTTGAGACGTCTCTGCTCAGACACAAATACACAACAGGGGAATGATTATGAAAATATAATAAATTGTTTTGTTGAGTCAGCCGGTACTCAGCTCTGGTCCAAAATGTGTTGAGGAGCTTGTTGGTCGTTTCCGCCGGTATAGCCACTCGCGCGGGAAGCACTCCAACAATGATGCCGAAACCCCACGTCGAAAACGCCCAGACGCGATGCAAGCAGTTAAACTCACTTCCAGCGCAACGTGACTCCAGCTCCCCTGAAAAGCACCACAGTCCAACCACACCCCCTCCTCCAACATTGCAAGGGTTCCACAAAAGCTACGGAAGTCTCATCACAAGCGCACCTGAGCCAGAAGAGCCAGTGACAAAAGTGACCGAGCGAGAACAAAGACCCAGAGAGGGAGAGACTCTTCTTCCTCCCTCCTCTCAAACTTTCTCGCTCTCTGATGTCATGCCGACCAACGGCCGAGCTCTCTCGAAACACCCCATGTCCTCTCAACCAATGACGACGCTCGGGGCATGGCCTGCCATTTACGAACCTTTGAATGTGGAGTTTAGTTGTCGATCGAGAACGTTCAGGCTTCTGTCGGCAATTATGTTGGTTATGGTTGTTTAATGGACAGTTGTTATTGTTCTTGTTGTGACGAGGGTGTTTATGGCCAGCCTTGTCATAATTGTGAAAACATAGGGAAAAACCACCGAGGTCAATCACACACTGGGGGAAAACTAGTCTTAACCCCTATCTAATTACCATAGCTTCACCCTTCTTGTGAAGACATGTAAACGCCCTTAAGCACCAGTTTCCCTACTTAATACATCGAGATGTCTCCTACGTGTCCACGGTCAATGCTACACCTATACGATCCTACCTGTACTATGGTATTTCATCCTCTACCCCCACAAATGTAACAGTACTTGTATATGGCCTAGTATTTCTACTACTACTATACCAAGCTGAATTTACTGAATTTATTTAATGGCTCAAATAATGCCGACCTTCTTGTAGGATCAGCCACGGATTGTATCTGACCCGTCTCTCACGAATCGGTTGGCTAGGCAGGACGTTTGACTTGGGAATTTGAGCAGGAATTTGTAATTTTTGAGGATGCTAGGAAAAGTCACCTACTCTTCATGAATGGCAACGTGCGATCTTTAACGCCCCCACCAGTGTTTGCAGACGCCTTCTCGAGCTTAACATGAGCCAGTTCATGGCTGTGTGAACATTTGAACCCACATATCTCCAAACTATCCTGCCAGGCCTAACTTTATATAGGCCTAAAAATTATGAATGATCTTTATCCATTGCATATCTTACACTATTTCCCTTTATTGACGACGTCTTAAGTCTCAAACTTGTTTTAATTGGTTCACATAAGTTTTTTAGTCACCCAGTAGTTTTGAATTGTAAGAAAAGAGCTGAACTTCCTTTGGGATTTGTATTTTTGTTAATCTTTCTAAATTGTATTTCTTTTCTTAAAAATAAAAACATCATAATATAATTTCATTATGTTCTGTAGATGAAGTTTCACTATATAAATTGGACAGATCTCTTATATTTCTCATTCATGTCACCACCCATCTCCCCCTTCCTGCCCCTACCTCCTGACCTAGCAGATACGCTCGTATATATGTGGGTTATGAGGTGGTGGTTATATCCGCAGCATACTTATTACAACGTGTAATATACGTTCATGCACATCAATTGCTGCAATAAACACAAACTATGAACATGCATGCAGAGAGGAAGATAGGTTTAATGAGATGACCCCGCATACATCTTGTCCTGTCAAATTGCGGTGTTCACACATTTTGCAGGAAATTTGATGAAGCGTTTATTTCACCAAGACCTCAGGATTCATTTATCAAAGGCATTTTAAGTATCCTGATATTATTTAAGGTCAATATTTTTGTAATTGTCTCAGTTTCATCTTTTGCTAAAATTAAATTGGCATGATTACAGCTCGTATACATTAACCTGGGTATCAAAGATCAGAGTTTTTCGCGAAGAGTGGGTGAGTTACCGTCCACACTGAATAAAGTAGAACGACACTCGGTAGAGAGCATACTTCCACCAGGATTAAAAGTTAACAATTTGGATCCCACTTATAGTCCGCATCTGGATCCAGACCTGAACCAAAATCTAATAGGCTTGTTCTTGTCATCTAACCAACTCATCCACCTGGTTTTGTCATAAGTCATCTACAACTTTTTGAAATATGCTATGTATAGTTTTTGGCCCGATCACTCAATGGTATTTGAGTGAAAAACCTGTCCAATGGGGTATCCCATTGATAGGCCTGGTCTGGATCCAGAACTCCAAAATGTCCTTGTCACCTAACCAACTCACCTAACCAATTTGTTCTTGTCACCTAACCAACTCTTGTCACCAAACCAACTCACCTAACCAACTCTTGTCACCGAACCAACTCTTGTCACCTAACCAACTCGTCACCTAACCAACTCTCGTCACCCAACCAACTCTCGTCATCTAACCAACTCTTGTCACCTAACCAATTTGTTCTTGTCACCTAACCAACTCTTGTCACCAAACCAACTCACCTAACCAACTCTTGCCACCGAACCAACTCTTGTCACCTAACCAACTCTTGTCACCTAACCAACTCGTCACCTAACCAACTCTCGTCACCCAACCAACTCTCGTCACCTAACCAACTCTCGTCACCTAACCAACTCTCGTCACCTAACCAACTCTCGTCACCTAACCAAATCTCGTCACCTAAGCAACTCTCGTCACCTAACCAACTCTCGTCACCTAACCAACTCTTGTCACCTAACCAACTCTCGTCACCTAACCAAATCTCGTCACCTAAGCAACTCTCGTCACCTAACCAACTCTCGTCACCTAACCAACTCTCGTCACCTAACCAACTCTTGTCACCTAACCAACTCTCGTCACCTAACCAAATCTCGTCACCTAAGCAACTCTCGTCACCTAACCAACTCTCGTCACCTAACCAACTCTCGTCACCAAACCAAATCTCGTCACCTAAGCAACTCTCGTCACCTAACCAACTCTCGTCACCTAACCAACTCTCATCACCGAACCAATTCTCGTCACCTAACCAACTCTCGTCACCTAACCAACTCGTCACCTAACCAACTCTTGTCACCTAACCAACTCTTGTCACCTAACCAACTCTTGTCACCTAACCAACTCTTGTCACCTAACCAACTCGTCACCTAACCAACTCTTGTCACCTAACCAACTCGTCACCTAACCAACTCTTGTCACCTAACCAACTCTTGTCACCTAACCAACTCTTGTCACCTAACCAACTCGTCACCTAACCAACTCTTGTCACCTAACAAACTCTTGTCACCTAACCAACTCTTGTCACCTAACCAACTCTTGTCACCTAACCAACTCTTGTCACCTAACCAACTCTCGTCACCTAACCAAATCTCGTCACCTAAGCAACTCTCGTCACCTAACCAACTCTCGTCACCTAACCAACTCTCGTCACCTAACCAACTCTCGTCACCTAACCAACTCTCGTCACCTAACCAAATCTCGTCACCTAAGCAACTCTCGTCACCTAACCAACTCTCGTCACCTAACCAACTCTCGTCACCTAACCAAATCTCGTCACCTAAGCAACTCTCGTCACCTAACCAACTCTCGTCACCTAACCAACTCTCGTCACCGAACCAACTGTTGTCACCTAACCAACTCTCGTCACCTAACCAACTCTCGTCACCTAACCAACTCTCGTCACCTAACCAACTCGTCACCTAACCAACTCTTGTCACCTAACCAACTCTTGTCACCTAACCAACTCGTCACCTAACCAACTCTCATCACCTAACCAACTCTCGTCACCGAACCAACTCTTGTCACCTAACCAACTCTCGTCACCTAACCAACTCTCGTCACCTAACCAACTCTCGTCACCTAACCAACTCGTCACCTAACCAACTCTTGTCACCTAACCAACTCTTGTCACCTAACCAACTCGTCACCTAACCAACTCTTGTCACCTAACAAACTCTTGTCACCTAACCAACTCTTGTCACCTAACCAACTCGTCACCTAACCAACTCGTCACCTAACCAACTCTTGTCACCTAACCAACTCTTGTCACCGAACCAACTCTTGTCACACACCAAACCAGTCCACAAAGTTTCATCCGAATCCGTCCATAACTTTTTGAGATATCGTGCTATATGTCGGTTTTAGCCCTATCACTCAATGGTGAAGAATCACTTAAATAATTATGTGATCCAAATCCGGAACCGGATCTTCATTAAAATCTGGTAGTCATTTTCGTCCCTGTCACACACCCAACCCGTCGAACAAAATTCGTCTGAAGCTGTCAACAACTTATTGAGATATCCTGTTTGCAAACAAACAAACAAACAGACAGACAGACAGGGGTGAAAACATAACCTCCATCCACTTTGAGTTGCTGAGGTAATTACAAATTCCTTCCAAAATCAGCTGCAATCCAACGTCAGGCTTGGCCAGTCGGTTCCTGTACGACCTGGGGCAATCTACCTGGTCCCACAAGAAGCATCCCTCCCGGCTAATTCAGAAAGGAGGTAGGATTAATTGGGGCCTTTCAAGGTGAAAGACTTCAATCTTGCAGGACAAAAACATGTTTGAAATTCAATGACAACCAGATAATTGAAATAAATAAACTAGTTCAAAAATGTTTTTGCTCTTGATGGTATTCATAGAATACTTACACTGCGCAGTCAACTTGTTGCGAGGCAACTCTTCTGTTTTTGAACATTTTTTTTTCTTTGATCCAATATGGCTGTCAGACCACATGAGTGATGACATCATAAATTTCTATTCTCTAATATAATTGTTGCATAGATCACGCTCAATACATTTCAAACTGATCAAACTAAGCGTTGTCTCTGTCGAATTATGACGTCATAATTATGGAACAAATGACGTCATCGTTAACAACACCTATTCCCCATAGGGAGTTCTTTACAATGAGCCACGTTTCAATTTTTTCCATGCAGCGGTTTTGGAGATATAGAGGTGCAACATTTTTCGGTTTTTCCAAGATGGCGCCTGTAACACATGACCTATGACGTCATGATTATCATTAAAATATTCTAAAGGAGGAGACGCTCCTGTGGTGAAAATTTCGTGTCCATCAGACCAACAGTTGCTGAAAGAAAATTAATAATGATCGGATGGATAAGTGTTGTATTTGTCGAATTATGACGTCATGACGAAGGCACCGATGACATCATCATTAACATATTTTATTCCCCATGGGGACTAGTTGACAATGAGCCAGGTCTCAATTTTTTTCCATGGAGTGCTTTCAGAGATATAGAGGTGCGAAGGTTTTCCAAGATGGCGCCTGTATCACGTAACCTATGACGTCATAATAATCATTACAATATTCAACAGGAGGAGGCCTTCATATGGTGAAAATTTCATGTCAATCGGACCAACTGTTGCCGAGAAAATGAATTTTTAAAATGCAGATACGGACGGCACCTGAATGCTTAACCACGTTTTCGCTTCGCGAGCGGAGGGTAAATATGTTTTCGGCCGTTGTTCAATGGGACCAAATATGTGCCAATAGTAGTTTGCAGAAAGACCAAGTCGATGAGTCTAAGTATGTGGTAATTTGGAGTATTGGCATGATTGTGCAAGTACAGTATGTGCTGTTATCTATCTATAATTCCAGTAATCTCTGTGTGTCTGTGTGTCTGTGTGTCTGTGTGTCTGTGTGTCTGTGTGTCTGTGTGTCTGTGTGTTTGTCTGTGACCGCTGTTTCTCGACAACCACGGGTCCGATATACTTTAAACTTGCCAGGTATATTGCTGGGGACCCGAGGATGTGCCTTTTCAAGGTTTTAAATTAATCGGACAAGTACTTACCGAGCTATGTCCAAAAAACGCTTCAACCAATCAGAGAGCAGCGAGCTATCACGTGTGCCGAACGTGGCGATCAGACTCTACCTCGGACGGCACATTTGACAGCGTATTCATTTATTTCACGTTGGAAAACTATGTTGCCGTTAAACTATGTTTTAAAACGAATTCAAACTGCGATTAAATTAAAACGATTCATCGTAACTGCGACGATTTGCGAACTTCCGGTCCGGCAGCCAATCACAGAACGCTTTGTTGCGTAGGCGTGGCCGATGTGAGAACGAGCGGAGCTGAGCGCGTTACGAGCTGACCGCCATTACGTTACGGTTCGTAATTCGATTTCTTCCGGAGAAAATAATAATTTCTCGATTTCATATGCGCATTATTTCTCCCAATTCAGTCAGAGCGAAGGGCGGAAGCGAAGAGCGTTGTTTTTTTTGTTTACGGGCGTACGGGCGGGGTAGAGCGTACGGGTAGCGTTTTTTTTTTTTTTGGCAAGGAACGGGCACCCACGTACGGGCAATGCCCTAGTATTTACAATATGATGAATAAAAGTTGGCTTGTCACTTTGTGTTAAAACTCCAAGCAGTGCATGAACTTGCCTCTTCTCCGTTCATAAGAGCAGGAATTCTTCATACACTTGGGACACGTGCAGTGAGAAGGAGAGCGCTCTTGTGTTAAATAAATCAGACATTAGCGATCGAAGCCGTCTTGACACTTGATCTGCATGTATAATGTAGCGTCGCGGCCCGACCCGGGTATACGAGGTGCCTGTGAAGTATCACGTCCTTAGTTGCATGATTCCCGACGGGATTATCATCATTCCAGGACAGGTCAAAGACATGCAGGGGATTTGGAATGGTGATAGGAAGCATGCAAATATTCCCTTCAAAAGAGCATCAGTGTTGCAGCTGGAGGTACACATTGATGTATGCCATTACTGCGAGGACACACTCCACTGGTTATCTCTCCTAATCGGTCTCCTCCACGACATTAACATCACAGTTACTGGCTGCAGAAAAAATATACACATCTATCTATAATTCCAGTAATCTCTGTCTGTCTGTCTGTCTGTACGTTTGTTTGTCTGTGACCGCTGTTTCTCGACAACCACGGGTCCGATATACTTGAAACTTGCCAGGTATATTGCTGGGGACCCGAGGATGTGCCTTTTCAAGGTTTCATATTAATCGGACAATTACTTACCGAGCCATGTCCAAAAAACGATTCAACCAATCAGAGAGCAGCGAACGATCGCGTGTGCCGAACGTGGCGGGCACACTCTGCCTCGGATGGCACATTTGAGAGCGTATTCATTTATTTCACGTTTGCAAACTATGTTGGCGTTAAACTATGTTTTACAACTAATAAAAACGAATTTGCGATTCATTCGCTTTCCTGCGCGTTTGTGTACGCGATGGCGATTTCTTTACCAAACTCCGGAAGCCGTTCGCTTTGGACCGAACCATTTCATGTAAATAGAGGGGGGGGGATTGTCACCACTCGCAAGCCGTTCGCTTTGGACCAAACCATTTCATGTAAATAGAGGGGGGGGGATATAATTTTAGATATATATATAGTACGGGCATGCCCTAGTGTGTACAATGATGGCACAGAGATAGCACAATAAATTTTGAGCTGTTTAGCCTCGATTCATTTTCTGAACTGGCTATAAACTCTCGGATTGGCATTTTGTTGGTCAGGTGTCTGCCAGCAGTAGTTGGAGGACATTAAAAATCCCATGGTGTCTTTCATAAACAGTAGGCGAGTTATCGCTGGTGCCAAATTCCTAATTCCTGCCATAACTTTCTCACCAGCCTCGCTTGGTAAGTGTGTGTGTGTGTGTGTGTGTGTGTGTGTGTGTGTGTGTGTGTGTGTGTGTGTGTGTGTGTATATATATATATAGCGCCTGGTGTTGGCTTAGCGATTAAGGTGCCAGCTTGGGATCCTAGGATCATGGGTTCGAATCCTGGTCGATCGCTGAATTAACGCCAGGAGCGTTGACTCAGCCTGTCATTCATCTGAGGTCGGAAAATTGAGTACCATTTCACTGGTAATTCCCTGTGTCGCAAGAGGCAACTAACAGGGTTGGCAGCAGGAACAGCATCTCGCCATAAAACATTGCTTCAAAAAGGGGACCGCGGTGCCCAAAAAAGGCCAACCCCTGCTCTGCGGGGGAAAACGGCCTCTGAAGGTGGTTTATATATATGTATATATATATATATATAGCGAGTTATCGATATCGATATATATATAGCGAGAGCGATAACTCGCCTATATATATATATATATATATATTGTGATGGTTTTTCACGGGCATCGCCTCTCGATAACTCAGAGAGGACAGCATGTCTGGGAGAACCATGGACGCCGTTTGCCACTCACAACCCTGGCCGGATCTTCCTGCCCAAAGTCGATGTACAATATTGGTCAGTTGAGAGAGGCAAAAGGGGAACCGTCCTGGCGATTACGTACCAGACCTTAGTCAGTCGGCTGAGTGGAACCTAGATAACAAATCCGAGCTTGCCAAACGCCTCGACAGTCTTATGCCACCATCAGAACGGACAGAAAAAGTCAGGGCATGGTTTCTTAAAGAAATGGCCTTTATTGCCTGTAATAAAAATGCTAGCATCTACAACGACAAGCCAAATAAGTATTTGCAGGCAGATACAATTACATGGCATATATCTATAATGATAAAGGGCAATGTGTGTCAGTTAGTCAGTTTGTGTGTGTGTGTGTGTGTGTGTGTGTGTGTGTGTGTATCCTCCATAACTCCAAAACCATGAAACGTAGCGGATCCAAACTTTTCAAGCATACGAAGGGAACTCCAAAGGAGTGCATGAATGAAAACTGGGTGTTTGGATAAATATAAACATCCCTTTTGAAGAGAAATAATGGCTTTTCCTCATTAAAGGCTTTATCCCCGGTTAGCTCGACATCACCACACTGTAGTCTTCGCCACCATTTTGTTTTGGCTAATTCAAACATGCCTTGCCTTGGAAACATGACCGACACTCATGGACTAATTAAAGTGTATAATCAAAATCTGTGTTTGGGTTTGAGGATCGGAACTCAAGGGATAAATAAGTGCCAAAATCTGGAGTGAAATCTGAAAATTTTAAGAAATCAGTGATTCGTATAACGAAGTATATTTATTTATATGCAAGAAACAGAGCCGGATTTATGTTCAACAGGGCCAGGGACATTAGAGTAGGAGAGCCCCCCATCCCAACGCCCCTTTACCAACCTCAAAACGTAGTGGGAAGAAACAGAAAACAAAAAAGAGCTGAACTGCATTATTGTGTATAGCTTGTACTAATTTATTTAGCCACCTAACTGCATTAAACCTAGCGATCATTTTAAAAATGCCCAATACTAATTTTAATTTAAGAGATATAGAGGTGCGAAGTTTTTCCAACATGGCGCTCGTACCACGTGACCTATGACGTAATAATTATCACTAAAATTCTACAAGAGGAGGTGCTCCTATGGTGAACATTTCGTGTCAATTGGACCAAGAATTGCAGAGAAAAAAATGTCATACTGATCGGATGAAGCGTTGTACTTGTCGAATTATGACGTCATCATGGAGGAACCTATGACATCATCATTAACATATCTTATTCCCCATGGGGAGTACTTGACAATGAGCCTTGTTTCGATTTTTTCCATTGAGCGGTTTCGGAGATATAGAGGTGCATAGTTTTTTGATTTTTCCAAGATGGCGTACATACCACGTAACCTATGACGTCATAATTATTAATAAAAAAATATATACAGGCGGAGGCGCTCGTATGGTAAAATCTCCAACCAATTACCTTACCTTGCTTTTCACTTTTCACAGGATAAAAAAAAAACAGTTTACAATGTAAAGCACTGGGAAATGGTCTCTCCCGTCATGTTGCATCCTGGGATGTCTTCTCAACTGCTAATTGGACGGCACGTTCTTCATAATCATCAAAATCATTACGAATGTTTTGAAGATATGATTTTAGAGATTACAGTAATTTTATCATTAGTGACAGTTCGATGTCTACTGCTTGGAATGACTTAGTAGTTTCATTAAATCTATTCAGCATTCTATCCATTATAATTCATTATAATAAGATTATAGAAAGCTAAGGATAAGCTACATGATAATAAGTTTCGGCATACTGTATGGAACAATTATACGTCGTTCGTGATTGCATCATTTTGATGTGATGATGCCGATCCTCCCATAAAAGGTCATGTGATATGTCAATCATTACTTGTCCGGTATTACCGTTTGTGTTTTTACGGCGTAGCCCATAGGGCAAAGCTGTCTAGAACAGTGTTTGTCCGTCCGTATGTATGTCCCCTCAAACGTATACCAATCAGAGCTGAGGATCTGGTCACATGACAGGGTGATGTGATTACGTCTGATGTCATTACGGCGGTGCGGCGGCTGACTTTCCATGCACCGCCATTTTGATTTATATGCCGTTCAAGCCGAACATATCGTCGGACCTGTCATATATCACAATCGCCTTGCTCTACCTTTACGTTTTTCATTCAGTGTGAAACACAAACAAACCGATTGTTAAAATAACCATCATATCGAAAGCATCTGCGTTACGACTCTTCCAACAAAACGGTACATATAGGCCTTAGGCTTCATGCCTCATCTTCACCCGTTTCGGACAAATTAAGCCCAGGTTTCTTAATACAGTAGTGTATCATTTTCGTAATAGTAATAATAATAAAGTAAATATGACCATAACACTTTAATCCCAATGTCGTGAATACATAGTTAAGGGATTGAAGTGGTGTATGGTTTAGTACGGTACTAACAACCATGGAAGTATGGAATTCACCTCGGTTTTTTGATGGCGTGTTATTAACCCAATCCTTGTGGGGTATATAGATTACAGTAGATCTTCCCTCAGTTCTGTAAGTAAAACTTACCTCATGGATGTTGGGATTCTTCCAAATTTCTTTGTTTAATGTTATAAACAGCATTAGCGACCGTTTAAAAAGCTAATCGTGTGTGTTTGTGGTTTATAATATTTTACAAGCCCGGCTATGCCGCTGTTAGACTTCCGGTCTTGTTAATTAAACGTTGCATTATTTATATTAGACCTTGAATTCCTGTCTCTCATCTCTGCTCTGCTAACAATGCTAACAAGGGAATAAATAATACAAGCTTCATGCATAAATAAATGTATTTATTCTGGTATTTTTTTGCACTTGCATGGTATGTTTTTTTGTGGCCCTCTCTGGAGTTTGGGCCCTGGACCTCCCCTAAATCCGGCCGTGGCAAGAAAGTCTGTCATATCTCCTCCATATTTACACAAGAAAAGAGAAAAATGTAATTAATTAGTCAGGAGCCCAGGGAAATTCCCGAGTGATATTTTACTTCCTCTTTCAGATGGTATTTGAACAACAGAATGTATATACAGATGCAGCAATACAATTTAGTAATATAAATGGATGAGATGATACATCGGATGTTTTTCCAAGTTGCAAAATGTTTAAACTTTATTTCCATTTGTCATAATTTCATTATTGTGATTGTAAACTAGAGCTTCCAGGGAAGCAGAACTCAACTGAACTGACTACCTTGTGTGATAAGTCTCACACACCAAATTTGATCAAAACCCATGAATATTTGTGGACGTTAAAGTCTTAACGTCGTTTCGGAGCTGAAAACAATATGGCGGCCTATGGCGGCCATTTTGTGACGGATCGGGTTAATGCAATAGCAACCTACCTTGTGTGGTAAGGGTTAAACATTCTAAGTTTGATCAAAATCTGTTAATATTTGTGGACACTAGAGTGTTAACGTCGTTTTCATGACCAAAAACAAAATGGTCGCCTAAGTCCGCCATTTTTCAACGGATCGGGCTGAAATGTAATACCAACCTGGTCCTTGGGGTAACGATGCTGCATGTCAAGTTTGATCAGAATCGGTTGATATTTGTGGACGCTGGAGTGTTAACGTCGAAAAGTTAACGGACGACAGACGACGACGACAGACACCGGTATTTGTATGTGATGTTCAGTATGTGATGAACTCAACTGGACGGTAGTCCAGTTGAGTTAACAAACAGAACATGGAGAAACTCTCTTTAATACCACTCATCTACTTTAATACTTTAATACCATTTAATACCTCCAGGTATTTAAAGTAGCTGTTCACCACCATCTCTTATCTTCCCCCATCCAAAACATTGATCATTTCTACCCGTTAATTCACCCCAGATCCACTTTTCTGAAATACCGACTTCTTTCCTGGAAGTCCTAGCTGTGTCCATGTGTTTTTTTTTTTTTACCTCTTCCACCCCCCACCCCCTTCCCACGCCACCTCTCCCCAAGCCCTCTCCCTCCCACAGATCTCCCGATGTCCCTGCTCTCAAATGTTGTACTTGTGTGCTTCCCCCTCTCTCCCCATCTTGTCTTCCGCTCCCTTTATTTTGTCTTATGTGTCCGTTTGTTTTTTTTGTCATTAATGTTAGCTCTTACGAGCCTCGATCTTGTATAAAAAAAAAACAGCAGAAAAAACAGCATGATTAGTGCTTCTTCTTCATAAAACCATGACAGACAAACTCAGCTACTAATGAGATTGGTGAAACATAAACGATCATTTTATTTTTCCCTGCGTTTTTTTTGGCAAAATATAGCCCCCAGATCTTAAAACTCGGCGAGAACATTTTTCTTCAAACTCGGAAAACATTCGGGAGAAATTCAGCTCCTGATAATTCTTCTTCATTTAATTTACGTTAAGCTTATTCCAAACACCCAATATGGAAATAACTACGCTATCTTAATACTTTATTAACGTCTCGGAATCATTTCCGCAACAATATTGTTGTGGAAATGATCCTTCTGTGTGAAGGTGGACGAGGCCAACGAAGGTGAACGGAGGTTATGTTTTCACCCCTGTCTGTCTGTTTGACTGTGAGCAGGATATCTCAAAACGTTATGGACGGACTCGGATTATATTTTGGTGGACTGGTTGGGTGTGTGACAAGGACGAGTTGATTAAAGATTTTGGTGATGATCCAGATCCGGATAGGCCTACTGTAATTTTTAAGTGATTCTTCACCATTGACAAACGTAGCCAAGAAATATATATACAGTGCGTATCAAAAAAAAGGTAATCCGAATTCAAGGGGTTAATATGCAAAGGTTATTAATTTTGACAATTTACATGTGGTTTACTAATTAAGAGGAGATCCTCAGCTTTCCATTGATACCTTCCATGCATCATTGCTGTCACACATGACCGAGTACATGTTCATTGAAAATGACAAGTTCAAATCGCATTTTTACTAGTTTGGCTAATCGATGCAAGTCAGGATAATTGGTGCAAAATGAACGTCAGATGTTATCTTTTCTCAGGAATGATTGGCCTTTATGCACCCACACCTTCAACATGTCCACGTCCCCTTTCAACACAAAGCTCACAGCGGCGGAGCATGCCCTGAACTGCTCGTCTCACCATAGCGGGGTCATTGCGCAAAGCATCCATTTCATGTCGAATACGGCCCTGCAATTCGTCAAGATCACGGGGAGGAGTTACAAACACCTTGTTCTTTAAAAGTCCCCAAAGGAAATAATCACATGGTGTGAGGTCAGGTGATCTTGGTGGCCATTCCACTGCATGGTTGAGGGCGATGACTCGATCTCCAAAGAGTTCCCTCAGTCAATCTCGGACAGTGATAAGACGATGTGCTGGGGCACCGTCTTGGGCCCACCAGAGATATCTGAAGACACCATGAACCTGTCGATCAAAGTTCTCCTCCAGCTGCAGTAAGACTTCATCATTGATCATCTACAGATACCTGTTACCATTGACATTCCTTTGAAAGAAAAATGGTCCGATCACCGGACCACTTCCACAAAGTCCCAATCAAACAGTCCACTTTTGTCGATTCATGTTGGTGTCAAAATTAAATTCCGGGGGTTGTCCTGTCGGTGCATATTCAAGAACATTATGGGTATTGACCTTGCCATCCATGGCGAAAGCAGCTTCGTCGCCGATAACGAGATACTGCAGGAAATTGACATCTGCTTCGCAACGTGCTATCAACCATCTGGCAACCACCAGCCTCCTGGCAAAATCCCCTGGCGTAAGTTGATGCCGGATGTGAATCCGATTTGGATGTTGGTGGAGGTCCAATCTTGTGATTCGGTTGAATGTTGCCAAAAGCAATCCCGTCCCATTTCGTCTTGCGGTGGTATCCCAAGGATGCTCCAAAACTTGCTGCCTTACTGCTGCAATGTTCATTTCCGATCGCCCAGTGCGCCTCCTACCAGAATTCCCCTTGTTGCGGTTGAGGCTCGTGCCATGCTCTTGGTATTTTCTAACATTCACCCAGATGGTTTTGGCTGCTGGAGGCTCCCGTTCTGGGAAAGGTTCCCTGAACGCATCACGAGTTCGCTGCAAACTTCCAGTTTGGTGAAAGGTTGTAACCACGAAGGTCCGCTGTTCAGTCGTAAGTTGAACCATCTTTTCAATGACTCAGACTGTCTCTAAACCCATACACTGTAGGCCCATCTTAAATACCCATCTCAAACAAAGGATGACGCAACCGACAATTACCAGACCAGCTTAACAATTTTACATAATCAACTTGGCAGTCGACAAGTAATGCGTCCATTTAAAACTGTCTTGCACCGATTAGCCAAACTTGTAAAAATGCGATTTCAACTTGTCATTTTCAATGAACATGTACTCGGTCATGTGTGACAGCAATGATGCATGAAAGGCATCAATGGAAAGCTGAGGATCTCCTCATAATTGGTAAACCACATGTAAATTGTCAAACGAAATTAATAACCTTTGCATATTAACCCCTTGAATTCGGATTACCTTTTTTTTGATACGCACTGTATATATATATATATAGTAGCTTAAGTAGCTACAAGATTACTGAAAGTTTATAATTTTTGTTGGTCAGTTCAAAGAAAAGAACCACAAAGATGGCCCTTTTCGAATAAAACAACAAACCTCACAAAAATCATCTATGTTCCATCCAGGTAAACATAACATGTAATTTCTAACGAATATCAAGATAGGTATTCAAGATATTTTAAAAGTTAATAAAGAAGACAAGTTTCAAAAATATTCAAAGCATGAACACATCAGTTCTCTATGGTGGTCGTCTTCCGAATTCACAATTAAATTTAAAAATCTGTAATATAATCCTGGAGGTATAGAGGAGGGGCATCCGGCTCGTCGTGGTCTGGCCTGCTTGCCAACTTTACTGGGGGGAGTCATCATCATCGTCCATCTCCTCCTCTCCCCACAACTGTGAATGAACGTTGCTGATAAAATGTCAAACTTGTGATATGTTGCGCATGATTTTCTGTCCGCCTCATTGAAGAAAACCACTCGTCCCCTTTACTGCTGCTGCTGTGTAAGTGTGTGGATCATAGGTGGTACTCAGCTTATTAGTCCACTACCGGTGTACACCGGAGGGGACTATAGGTTTGCACGCCGTCCCTCCGTCCGTCAGTCCGTCAGTCAGTCCGTCACGCAAAGAAGAGTTTTCCGGACTTTTTCTCTAAACGCTTAATGCTAATGATTTCACACTTGGTACATGGTTTCCTCATGATAAGTTACAGGTCAAGTTCGAACTTCACGACGTTTCGATCATTTTTGACAAAGTTATGGCACTTTGAACTTTGGGAATTCTGATAATTCTGATGATCCTTAACTCAGTGCCATTTTAAGTTTTAATTTCCTTTAAAAAAGATTTTCTCTGCAATAATACGACCGATTGAGATCAAATTTTTACCATAGGAGGGACTCGGTCTGTAGAATATTTTTATTGTAATTATGACGTCACAGGTCACGTGGTTCGGCCGCCATATTGTTTTTCGTGAAAACACGAAAACCCCTTTTTCTCTGCAACGGCTGAACAGATCGAGGCCAAACTTTGCAAGCAGAATCGCATACCCATTACGAACAAAAAAGTCAGCGAGCATGACATCATGCATCACATGGTTTCAGAGTTATGACGTTTTTAAGCATGAACCTTTAAAACCGAGCCGCTCCCTCATTTTTGATCCAATCGAGGGGAAACTTCACAGATCTGTTCAGCATGTCAGTCTACTAAAATGTCCTTTTGGAATTTGCGATAGGTCACTTGGTTTGGCAGATATCGTTAATTAAACGAAAAAAAAAAATGGATATCTCTTGTTTATTCTAGAGTTCTCAAGCCACACCACCTGTGGGTAAATAACCCTTGGTAATTTCTCCAACAGTTTTCCGGATGACAGACTGCCGGTAGGGGACATGTATTGCAGCGCAATACTCAGAATGCTTGTTCTATTTTGGTTGTTGTAGAACAACTGCATCACCTACGGTATGTCGTGAATTCAAACGTGCCGCTTGTCATCTGCATTTTGCTTGATAACCCAGTCTCGGGGCATTTTAGAGTACAGGATTGTTGATCCGAGTTGGAAGGTGAGGGATTTTCTTGCGGACTTCTCTTCCCAAAAGCATATATATATATATATATATATATATATATATATATATATATATATATATATATATATATATATATATATATATACATATTTATTTATATATATATATATATATATATATATATATATATATATATATATATATATATATATATATATATTGTTGCGGATTTGAGAACCCTGCACTTGGTGTAATTATTGTAAATATCACCCTCTGTAAATAGTAATTCTTTGTAAATACCTCCGTCAATTGGTAAAGGTCGTCCCTTTAGCTAGTCCATCGCATACACGTAGCAAATCATAGGCTTCCCTCAATAGTTATTTCTTTATTCTATGTCAGTATAAGGCTCTGTTTTTCCACGAGTTCATTGCATTGCACCGAATCAAATAAGGTAGAATCCCTTTTTAATTGCCCAAGAAATTGTATTGCCAACCGCAATTGCCAACTGCATTCGCCGCCATGCCATGTGCTCTAACTCGGGGAAGAAGGGCGTGCCCACACATCGTCATCGGGAGGAGGAGTCAGCCAAGCACCAGGAACAAGGCGTGGCTTTGCCAACGCCTCGTCAAGGGGCGGGATCGGTGAGCCCTCGCGACCAATCAAGGCTGAGGCGAGCTCACCGAGGGGCGTTTTCCAAAAAGGCCGGCGGCTTGATTGCCACGCGCCTCATAAAAGGAGGTTGAGAGGGACTGCTAAAAGAGAGGTGTGAAGGACGAGAGAGTTGAAGGAGCCTGAATCGAGAGTCCTGTCAAGAGCGACGCGCAACCTGCGGGAGTACGAGTTCAAGGCAGACACTGTTCCAACCAGCCTTGCCACGCCAAGCTCCGACGCGTTGCTGCGAGCATCCCGGCGGTGTGGACCCGAGGGTGGAGAGCCGGCGGCTGCTCGCTCCCGGCCCGGCCGTTCTGCAGTCCCACCTGAACCTTCCTTCCCTTCCAGCCATTCGTTCCTGCCTTCATTCCCCATTCGTGTAAGTCTGACTGTCGTCTGTCTGTCTGTGTTGTCTGCGGTATAAGTTAAGCTTGTTTTAAGAATTGCAGTGTCTTCTTCTTCTTCTGTAAGTTATTTTCGTTTCTTTCCTTCTCCCTTGGTTTCTTTGGTTTTGTACAATAATTAGTAATAAATACCTGTGCTCTTCCTACCTTTGCCTTCTTTCCTTCACATCCGTTCGTTTTAGAGGTTTCCACATTGAGTTCCTGTGGCATGATTTCGGCCAACGCTCAGAATCGGGTTTAGTCTTTGTTAATGGCTCGAACCGCGGCTGCTAAAACCGCTCGGCAAAATCACATCTTGTCCGTGGTTTCCAGCGGAGTTACCCACCTGCCTTGTGGAGGGATTGCCGGAGGCGTACGGGAATCCCTTGACCAATCGCTTTGGGCAATCCCACCCCACAGGGGAGCGAGGTAGCTTCAGGATCGGAGACGGCCAGTGCAAATAGAAGGGGGATTAACCCCCCTCCCCACCCCCACCCCCCCCGCTAAGGGGAGCGCCCTACTCCGTTTCCGTAACAATTGGTGTCAGGAGTGGGATTCGGACCCGAAGTGCGCTTAACGCACTCAAAATTACGAGTGGTCGAAATTTTATTTAACATCCAAATTTAAAATCGTGCCATGGATAATCAAGGCGACCGGATGCCAGTAGGGGAGCTACAGGGGGTAGAATCGACCCAGGACCCCATGGAGGAAATGGAGGAGGAGAGCAATGAGGATGTGGTAGCGGGGGTTTCAGACGCACAAAATGGCAGCCTCGCGCACAAGGTTGCAGCAGCACCAAATTGCGCCGCGCACGTGACCGCAGCGGCCGAGCCCACGCCACCAGTGAATTTGGACCTGTTTATGAAGCAAATGATAGCCTTAATGGTAAAGACAGACGATAATTTCAGGGGAATGGGGCAGCAGATGGGAAACCAAATTGGGGAGATAGGAAGCAAATTTGAGCGAATCGGTAAAGTTGGGGACAGAATGGGTGACCACATACAAAAATGTGGGGAGACCATGGATCGCATGTTGGGCGAGCAGGTCCCAAGGGTGCGCGACGGGGTAACGCGGGTCGAGGATCGCAGGTTGAGCGAGTCGGAGCAAGGCACAGGTAACTGGACTGGGGTAGAAATCGCGACCCGGGGTATGGGGAAGCCGGCGACCGCTGAGGTGGAAGAGGGAATTTTAAAAAAGCCAGCAGTTGTCGAGGTGAACAAAGAAAAAGAAATAGTTGGAATTGAAATTGAAGAGACGGCAGAGATAGGAATGAAATCGGGGAAAGTGATGGATAATGTGCAAAGTCTGTGTTCACATCCTGATGCCGTACTTGCTAATCCTTATAAAGATTTGCAGGTGCGCGTGGAGAGGAGGATCCCAAAGGTGAGTCGTGCTGTTTATGGGGCTAAGAGGTTTTGCAGGAGGATGTTTCTTTTCGCGCGCTTGGGATTCCAGCGTACCGCGGGCGTTTGTGGGAGGTCCGTTGGGCGCTGTGTGAGAGGAAATGGCGCGCGTGTAAGAAAAGAGTGTGCGTCGAGGAGTGAGTGTGTTACAAAGTGTGGGGGTGATACCGAGTGCGAGAGCGAATGCACGTCGGAGTGTACGGAGTGTGACACAGAGAGTGAGAACGATACGGAGTGTACGTGCGAGGGTGAGAGTGACCCGGAGAGTGAGTTGGTGGTGGAGCGGGTGCGAGGATGCACGCTTGGGATGGACGGCGAGAGTGTGCGAGAACGCACACTTGAGTTGGTTGTGGCGCGGGTGCGGTAGAGCCCATTGAAGCGCGTGAGTGGGTGGATGCAAGAGTGCACGCCCATGGTGGTTACAGAGGATGTAACAGGAGAGTGTGCGCAAGAAGGTGCACGAGAGGTGTAGTGTGTAACAGGGAGTACGGTGGTGGAATTGACAAAGTGCATGGGATGTATGAGCAACAAACGGAACGAGTGGTGTGAGCATGTCTGGGAGGCATCGACATTGACCGGGGCAGCGTTCAGGGCGACGGATAGCCGACGCGAGACATCCGTGCGCGGTGCACTTTGTTTGCAGCGAGGACCGGCCGGGACCGTAAGCGCGTCGCTCTTCGGAGCGTCGCGCACAATTCGGGCCGGGTCCCGCACTGAATGGTCGGTGCCACGTCAGAGCGGCGATCGGCGCGATTCCGGGGGAGGGGGGCCAGGTCGGACCTTCGCCCCCTGGCGGGGACGGGGTTCCGATCGGGCAAGCTTCGGTCATCGGGCCGGAGACCGCAAGGTTCCGCGCCGAGATGGTGCGTGGAATCTCGGGCCGAGCATGCCGCCTCCCCAGAATCGTAAATGCCGGACGGATCCAACTGCAGGAAACAAACCACCCGGATTCATTGCTTGGCTTTGCGAAGCCGAGTTTTAATGATGTAACGACGCACCGAGGCTCAGATATAGTGGACTGTGATGATAATAGTGTTTTGATCCGAAATTGAGAATAGTGAAAATGATTGGCAGTAATGATTGGCAAATTGATGATTTGTAAACTGATTGGCAGAGATTGGCAAATTTTGATTGGTTGGAATTTGATGGCAAAATTAATAGTGGGAGATGTCCGATGTGGTGGGATGGCAACTCTACCATCCCTCGCATCCACCCCAGGGCACATGAGCACTAGTTATGGGGTTTGGCAGTGTAAGCTCGCCAAGGGAGGGTTTGGATAATGTATAGGGATCTAGAAAAATGACCATAGGTAACGGTAGAGGTAAGTAGCGACATTGTACAGGTAGTCGGGGACGTAGAATAGATTAGTTGGATTATAACGACGAGGGAGCGCGATAATATAAGGGGCGACTGGGAAGCGCAAGTTTCAGAAGGGAGTAGTCACCTTAGAGCTTAGATGATGCAGTGTGTTTGTGGTTTATTGAATGAGGAATTGGAATGGAAGTTTTAGCGGGTGAGCATGTTGAGCAAACGAGGCAATGCTCGTAAATGGTGCCGTGTGTTTGTGTTGAAAGTGTACGGAGTAGTGCATGGGTGAATAATTGTGATTGAGCATTGCATTGTATTGAATGGAGAAGCCTGGGAGGAAGGAGCGTGCAGGAGGCACCAGGTGTGATTGCACAGGTGTGCAAGTGAACAGGTGCAGGGAGAATGGTTGTGGGGAATAAATGGTCTGGAGTAAATGGAGTATGGAATGGATGGTGTGGAGTGAGTATGGTGGAAACTGTGGAGTGGAGTGGTTGGTGCGAAGGGAGTGTATGGGGAGGATGGACCCCCATCACGAATACCCGGGGAGGGTAATTTAAGAGTTAGGTAGAGAGTATAGGTAAATTGTGGTTGGATGTTGGCATCTGTGGTGCGTGTGGAAGAATGGTGTTTGGATGGGTGCATTAGTGACATGGAAAAGACTGGGCGTGTGGCCTGTTAGAGGGATGGTTGGTTGAGCGCTCCGCCACTGGTAGTCTGTCGGCCAGGTGAGGCCGCAGGTAGGCTCTGGGAGCCGGTAGAGTTCAATGGGGCCTGAGGATCCAGAGGAAGAACCCGGGTAGCCCAGTGCCAGAGAGGGCACCGAGGGGGTAAGCGCCAAGGAGGGCCTTCCCCAGGTAGATAGGTAGGGTGAGGAGCTAGGTAAGCTCGGGTGGCAACTTCAGTGGCGGAGGCGCACAGGTAAGTAGACCTGTTAGGGGAGCCACACGACCCAGTCCTGAAATTGTGCAAAGGCACAGGGAGTTGAACCGGGGAGTGAGACCCCATATTGACGAGCACCACAGTTTGGTCAATGGGAATTGGTTCTTAAAACCGCATAGAGTGTAAGATGGCCAATGGATTGGCAGGGAAAGACCCCGGGTAGTGTAAAGTGTGTTAATGTCATTTAGGAAGTAGTTAGGATCGAAATCTCCTCGCACCATCTACATCCACTCACCTGAGGTGACAGAACTCCACACCGTGCCATGGTTTGTTGTTATTTTTTTGTGCAAATGTTTTGGATTGGATGAGACGCATCACGACGTGGGTGTGACATTGTGCTGGTTGTTCCATCTCTTCCTCCTTAAGAGGGATTGATGATGAATTGGTGATGGCAAATTTGGATTAGTGGGATTGTGACGAATTTGGTATAGGGGAGATAGGGGGAAGACGTGACATTAGTGACGAATTGGTAAGTGTGTAGATTTTGTAAATACGGGGGTAAGGGGCAAGGGTAGAACAGGTGACGGGTGGGGTGACATACGATAGGGATGGGCTTTTCTCCGCTCAGTCTCCAGGCGCACCTCACCTTGCATTACTTTTATTGATGTGTACCCTTGTGACTTTACCCCTCGCTAACACTGCGTCTTTGTCTTCCTTCTCCCAACCGAGGATCGTGCTCTCTGGGCACTGGGGGGAGCGTGCGGGAGGCCCCGTCTGTGTGCCCGGATCCTTGCTGCCAGCTGCCTGCATCGATGCACCACTTTATGGACCACGTTGTTGTGGCCGAGCACCACCATATGGACCCCATGTGTTGGGGCCTAGCCCCTCTGCTGGGACCGGCCATGATGGCCCAAGGGAGATCTTGCTTGCGGACCTCGGTAACGTGGCACCTATGCCATACAGGTGAACCACCCCTAGTCGGCCCCTGTTGGCCGTAAATAAAAAGACAAACGGACACGTTTTGTGCATTTTTGCTTTATATTTCAAAATAGGCAGCAAGCCAGAAGACCAAGGAAGACCAGACCAGTGGCAGAACATCGGCCGGCTGAAGGGGGCACCAGTGAGAACTTTTTAACATCTTTACTGTGCATTTTGGTGCTTTGGTGTTTATTGGTGCTGATGCATCGATGCAGTGCATGCTGTCTCCTCCCCTCCCACAGGATTTTTTTTTTGTTCCCCCCAAAAGAAAAACAACAGGTCCTGGGTTGCGTTTTGTAAATACTCCAACAATGTAACTTGTAAGTAATCCTCCCCACCGTTTATGTTTAGTTTGCGAATTAATTTCACAATTCGGTTATCCTGTGGGCGTGAATCTGTTAGGCAGGGTGCAATGCAACAGCGGGACATACTTATTTGTGTTTTAAAAACTGTCACACTCAGGGTCAGGTTAATTGTAGAGGGAAATTACACCTGCGTGTCACATAAAGTAAAGTTTTATAGGCCCGGGACGTGCCTGGAGGAAGAAGGGTGCCGTGTTGCGGATTTGAGAACCCCGCACTTGGTGTAATTATTGTAAATATCACCCTCTGTAAATAGTAATTCTTTGTAAATACCTCCATAAATTGGTAAAGGTCAAAGGTCATCCCTTTAGCTAGTCCATCACATACACGTAGCAAATCATAGGCTTCCCTCAATAGTTATTTCTTTATTCTATGTCAGTATAAGGCTCTGTTTTTCCACTAGTTCATTGCATTGCACCGAATCAAATAAGGTAGAATCCCTTTTTAATTGCCCAAGAAATTGTATTGCCAACCGCAATTGCCAACTGCATTCGCCGCCATGCCATGTGCTCTAACTCGGGGAAGAAGGGTGTGCCCACACATCGTCATCGGGAGGAGGAGTCAGCCAAGCACCAGGAACAAGGCGTGGCTTTGCCAACGCCTCGTCAAGGGGCGGGATCGGTGAGCCCTCGCGACCAATCAAGGCTGAGGCGAGCTCACCGAGGGGCGTTTTCCAAAAAGGCCGGCGGCTTGATCGCCACGCGCCTCATAAAAGGAGGTTGAGAGGGACTGCTAAAAGAGAGGTGTGAAGGACGAGAGAGTTGAAGGAGCCTGAATCGAGAGTCCTGTCAAGAGCGACGCGCAACCTGCGGGAGTACGAGTTCAAGGCAGACACTGTTCCAACCAGCCTTGCCACGCCAAGCTCCGACGCGTTGCTGCGAGCATCCCGGCGGTGTGGACCCGAGGGTGGAGAGCCGGCGGCTGCTCGCTCCCGGCCCGGCCGTTCTGCAGTCCCACCTGAACCTTCCTTCCCTTCCAGCCATTCGTTCCTGCCTTCATTCCCCATTCGTGTAAGTCTGACTGTCGTCTGTCTGTCTGTGTTGTCTGCGGTATAAGTTAAGCTTGTTTTAAGAATTGCAGTGTCTTCTTCTTCTTCTGTAAGTTATTTTCGTTTCTTTCCTTCTCCCTTGGTTTCTTTGGTTTTGTACAATAATTAGTAATAAATACCTGTGCTCTTCCTACCTTTGCCTTCTTTCCTTCACATCCGTTCGTTTTAGAGGTTTCCACATTGAGTTCCTGTGGCATGATTTCGGCCAACGCTCAGAATCGGGTTTAGTCTTTGTTAATGGCTCGAACCGCGGCTGCTAAAACCGCTCGGCAAAATCACATCTTGTCCGTGGTTTCCAGCGGAGTTACCCACCTGCCTTGTGGAGGGATTGCCGGAGGCGTACGGGAATCCCTTGACCAATCGCTTTGGGCAATCCCACCCCACAGGGGAGCGAGGTAGCTTCAGGATCGGAGACGGCCAGTGCAAATAGAAGGGGGATTAACCCCCCTCCCCACCCCCACCCCCCCCCCGCTAAGGGGAGCGCCGTACTCCGTTTCCGTAACAATTGGTGTCAGGAGTGGGATTCGGACCCGAAGTGCGCTTAACGCACTCAAAATTACGAGTGGTCGAAATTTTATTCAACATCCAAATTTAAAATCGTGCCATGGATAATCAAGGCGACCGGATGCCAGTAGGGGAGCTACAGGGGGTAGAATCGACCCAGGACCCCATGGAGGAAATGGAGGAGGAGAGCAATGAGGATGTGGTAGCGGGGGTTTCAGACGCACAAAATGGCAGCCTCGCGCACAAGGTTGCAGCAGCACCAAATTGCGCCGCGCACGTGACCGCAGCGGCCGAGCCCACGCCACCAGTGAATTTGGACCTGTTTATGAAGCAAATGATAGCCTTAATGGTAAAGACAGACAATAATTTCAGGGGAATGGGGCAGCAGATGGGAAACCAAATTGGGGAGATAGGAAGCAAATTTGAGCGAATCGGTAAAGTTGGGGACAGAATGGGTGACCACATACAAAAATGTGGGGAGACCATGGATCGCATGTTGGGCGAGCAGGTCCCAAGGGTGCGCGACGGGGTAACGCGGGTCGAGGATCGCAGGTTGAGCGAGTCGGAGCAAGGCACAGGTAACTGGACTGGGGTAGAAATCGCGACCCGGGGTGTGGGGAAGCCGGCGACCGCTGAGGTGGAAGAGGGAATTTTAAAAAAGCCAGCAGTTGTCGAGGTGAACAAAGAAAAAGAAATAGTTGGAATTGAAATTGAAGAGACGGCAGAGATAGGAATGAAATCGGGGAAAGTGATGGATAATGTGCAAAGTCTGTGTTCACATCCTGATGCCGTACTTGCTAATCCTTATAAAGATTTGCAGGTGCGCGTGGAGAGGAGGATCCCAAAGGTGAGTCGTGCTGTTTATGGGGCTAAGAGGTTTTGCAGGAGGATGTTTGGCGCGAAAAGAATTTTCGCGCGCTTGGGATTCCAGCGTACCGCGGGCGTTTGTGGGAGGTCCGTTGGGCGCTGTGTGAGAGGAAATGGCGCGCGTGTAAGAAAAGAGTGTGCGTCGAGGAGTGAGTGTGTTACAAAGTGTGGGGGTGATACCGAGTGCGAGAGCGAATGCACGTCGGAGTGTACGGAGTGTGACACAGAGAGTGAGAACGATACGGAGTGTACGTGCGAGGGTGAGAGTGACCCGGAGAGTGAGTTGGTGGTGGAGAGGGTGCGAGGATGCACGCTTGGGATGGACGGCGAGAGTGTGCGAGAACGCACACTTGAGTTGGTTGTGGCGCGGGTGCGGTAGAGCCCATTGAAGCGCGTGAGTGGGTGGATGCAAGAGTGCACGCCCATGGTGGTTACAGAGGATGTAACAGGAGAGTGTGCGCAATAAGGTGCACGAGAGGTGTAGTGTGTAACAGGGAGTATGGTGGTGGAATTGACGAAGTGCATGGGATGTATGAGCAACAAACGGAACGAGTGGTGTGAGCATGTCCGGGAGGCATCGACATTGACCGGGGCAGCGTTCAGGGCGACGGATAGCTGACGCGAGACATCCGTGCGTGGTGCGCTTTGTTTGCAGCGAGGACCGGCCGGGACCGTAAGCGCGTCGCTCTTCGGAGCGTCGCGCACAATTCGGGCCGGGTCCCGCACTGAATGGTCGGTGCCACGTCAGAGCGGCGATCGGCGCGATTCCGGGGGAGGGGGGCCAGGTCGGACCTTCGCCCCCTGGCGGGGACGGGGTTCCGACCGGGCAAGCTTCGGTCATCGGGCCGGAGACCGCAAGGTTCCGCGCCGAGATGGTGCGTGGAATCTCGGGCCGAGCATGCCGCCTCCCCAGAATCGTAAATGCCGGACGGATCCAACTGCAGGAAACAAACCACCCGGATTCATTGCTTGGCTTTGCGAAGCCGAGTTTTAATGATGTAACGACGCACCGAGGCTCAGATATAGTGGACTGTGATGATAATAGTGTTTTGATCCGAAATTGAGAATAGTGAAAATGATTGGCAGTAATGATTGGCAAATTGATGATTTGTAAACTGATTGGCAGAGATTGGCAAATTTTGATTGGTTGGAATTTGATGGCAAAATTAATAGTGGGAGATGTCCGATGTGGTGGGATGGCAACTCTACCATCCCTCGCATCCACCCCAGGGCACATGAGCACTAGTTATGGGGTTTGGCAGTGTAAGCTCGCCAAGGGAGGGTTTGGATAATGTATAGGGATCTAGAAAAATGACCATAGGTAACGGTAGAGGTAAGTAGCGACATTGTACAGGTAGTCGGGGACGTAGAATAGATTAGTTGGATTATAACGACGAGGGAGCGCGATAATATAAGGGGCGACTGGGAAGCGCAAGTTTCAGAAGGGAGTAGTCACCTTAGAGCTTAGATGATGCAGTGTGTTTGTGGTTTATTGAATGAGGAATTGGAATGGAAGTTTTAGCGGGTGAGCATGTTGAGCAAACGAGGCAATGCTCGTAAATGGTGCCGTGTGTTTGTGTTGAAAGTGTACGGAGTAGTGCATGGGTGAATAATTGTGATTGAGCATTGCATTGTATTGAATGGAGAAGCCTGGGAGGAAGGAGCGTGCAGGAGGCACCAGGTGTGATTGCACAGGTGTGCAAGTGAACAGGTGCAGGGAGAATGGTTGTGGGGAATAAATGGTCTGGAGTAAATGGAGTATGGAATGGATGGTGTGGAGTGAGTATGGTGGAAACTGTGGAGTGGAGTGGTTGGTGCGAAGGGAGTGTATGGGGAGGATGGACCCCCATCACGAATACCCGGGGAGGGTAATTTAAGAGTTAGGTAGAGAGTATAGGTAAATTGTGGTTGGATGTTGGCATCTGTGGTGCGTGTGGAAGAATGGTGTTTGGATGGGTGCATTAGTGACGTGGAAAAGACTGGGCGTGTGGCCTGTTAGAGGGATGGTTGGTTGAGCGCTCCGCCACTGGTAGTCTGTCGGCCAGGTGAGGCCGCAGGTAGGCTCTGGGAGCCGGTAGAGTTCAATGGGGCCTGAGGATCCAGAGGAAGAACCCGGGTAGCCCAGTGCCAGAGAGGGCACCGAGGGGGTAAGCGCCAAGGAGGGCCTTCCCCAGGTAGATAGGTAGGGTGAGGAGCTAGGTAAGCTCGGGTGGCAACTTCAGTGGCGGAGGCGCACAGGTAAGTAGACCTGTTAGGGGAGCCACACGACCCAGTCCTGAAATTGTGCAAAGGCACAGGGAGTTGAACCGGGGAGTGAGACCCCATATTGACGAGCACCACAGTTTGGTCAATGGGAATTGGTTCTTAAAACCGCATAGAGTGTAAGATGGCCAATGGATTGGCAGGGAAAGACCCCGGGTAGTGTAAAGTGTGTTAATGTCATTTAGGAAGTAGTTAGGATCGAAATCTCCTCGCACCATCTACATCCACTCACCTGAGGTGACAGAACTCCACACCGTGCCATGGTTTGTTGTTATTTTTTTGTGCAAATGTTTTGGATTGGATGAGACGCATCACGACGTGGGTGTGACATTGTGCTGGTTGTTCCATCTCTTCCTCCTTAAGAGGGATTGATGATGAATTGGTGATGGCAAATTTGGATTAGTGGGATTGTGACGAATTTGGTATAGGGGAGATAGGGGGAAGACGTGACATTAGTGACGAATTGGTAAGTGTGTAGATTTTGTAAATACGGGGGTAAGGGGCAAGGGTAGAACAGGTGACGGGTGGGGTGACATACGATAGGGATGGGCTTTTCTCCGCTCAGTCTCCAGGCGCACCTCACCTTGCATTACTTTTATTGATGTGTACCCTTGTGACTTTACCCCTCGCTAACACTGCGTCTTTGTCTTCCTTCTCAAAACCGAGGATCGTGCTCTCTGGGCACTGGGGGGAGCGTGCGGGAGGCCCCGTCTGTGTGCCCGGATCCTTGCTGCCAGCTGCCTGCATCGATGCACCACTTTATGGACCACGTTGTTGTGGCCGAGCACCACCATATGGACCCCATGTGTTGGGGCCTAGCCCCTCTGCTGGGACCGGCCATGATGGCCCAAGGGAGATCTTGCTTGCGGACCTCGGTAACGTGGCACCTATGCCATACAGGTGAACCACCCCTAGTCGGCCCCTGTTGGCCGTAAATAAAAAGACAAACGGACACGTTTTGTGCATTTTTGCTTTATATTTCAAAATAGGCAGCAAGCCAGAAGACCAAGGAAGACCAGACCAGTGGCAGAACATCGGCCGGCTGAAGGGGGCACCAGTGAGAACTTTTTAACATCTTTACTGTGCATTTTGGTGCTTTGGTGTTTATTGGTGCTGATGCATCGATGCAGTGCATGCTGTCTCCTCCCCTCCCACAGGATTTTTTTTTTGTTCCCCCCAAAAGAAAAACAACAGGTCCTGGGTTGCGTTTTGTAAATACTCCAACAATGTAACTTGTAAGTAATCCTCCCCACCGTTTATGTTTAGTTTGCGAATTAATTTCACAATTCGGTTATCCTGTGGGCGTGAATCTGTTAGGCAGGGTGCAATGCAACAGCGGGACATACTTATTTGTGTTTTAAAAGCTGTCAAACTCAGGGTCAGGTTAATTGTAGAGGGAAATTACACCTGCGTGTCACATAAAGTAAAGTTTTATAGGCCCGGGACGTGCCTGGAGGAAGAAGGGTGCCGTGTTGCGGATTTGAGAACCCCGCACTTGGTGTAATTATTGTAAATATCACCCTCTGTAAATAGTAATTCTTTGTAAATACCTCCATCAATTGGTAAAGGTCAAAGGTCATCCCTTTAGCTAGTCCATCACATACACGTAGCAAATCATAGGCTTCCCTCAATAGTTATTTCTTTATTCTATGTCAGGATAAGGCTCTGTTTTTCCACTAGTTCATTGCATTGCACCGAATCAAATAAGGTAGAATCCCTTTTTAATTGCCCAAGAAATTGTATTGCCAACCGCAATTGCCAACTGCATTCGCCGCCATGCCATGTGCTCTAACTCGGGGAAGAAGGGTGTGCCCGCCCATCGTCATCGGGAGGAGGAGTCAGCCAAGCGCCAGGAACAAGGCGTGGCTTTGCCAACGCCTCATCAAGGGGCGGGATCGGTGAGCCCTCGCGACCAATCAAGGCCGAGGCGAGCTCACCAAGGGGCGTACCAATACAGTTAGGCCTCTAATGACGGATTGGGTATAGATGGATGACAGGATAATTGCTTCTGGCCATCGGGAAAATTAATCGACAATGTCGAGGATGTATTCGCTGGTGGGAAATGGACCGCACATGTCAACATGGATGACCGCCCACAGATTGATTGGCATCTTGGTCATTTGTTTGCCAGTTGAACAAACAGGTGGGCTGCCACTTAGCACCTGAGGTTAGATGGATGATATGCACCCAAGCAAAGATGCTGTATATTCTGTATAAGCCACCACTAGTTGGCCACTGTTTTACTGTTGTTATAGCCCAGACAGGTGTCAAGCATACCCAGAACAGGTATATGAGTGTTTGAACCACATGTGAAGATGGTAGTGGCTGACATTGGTAGACGACGGTGGTGGCCATCTTGGCCTAGCTTGTGTAAGTGTTTCTGTCCATTAGATTGATAGACGCCCAGGAATCGATAATAATTTTGATTGGAATATTATTTATTTTGACCTTGATGGTGTCCATCCCCAGTGGATGATTGGTGCAATTAATGACATAACTTTCCAAATTGATCATCTTCAGAAGTTGTGACATGTTGCTCCACAGCCGTAGCAACATTTAGATGTACTGAAACTTTGGCGAATGGCGACACAAGAAGCCAGGTAACGTAATTCGTGATCGACTCATTCGGTGCTCGTATGGCATAACAAAACACGTGACGTTCAAATGAAGCAGTTTGCCCATGCTCAAGGTGTTCGTAAAATTTTGTGGTCGCCGGTAAGTGCAACTTGTGGGCCATTATGTATCATCCTCGTCATCAATATAATGTTCTTCCACACCAGAAAAACGTTCTTTCACACCAGCAAACCGTTGTTCGTTTCATGCAGGCTCCAATCAAACACAACACTGCCATAGCAAGTCAAACCGTCAATTCATTCATTCTCCTGTTTTATTCCTTCCCACATCGATCCTTCATTCCTTGACACGATCTCCGTTACACTCGACCAGGGGTGGCGAACCCGCGGCTCCTGAGCTGAGCCGCATGCGGCTCTCAGCCAGCTCTTGTGCGGCTCGCGAGGGGCTGCTCTATCCGTGCATGTTTTTACATTTTAAAATGTATTTATATTATAAAATCAAAATTCATTTGAATATTTGACTATACTGCCAATAAATTTGCCAATATTTTTAAAATAAAAGATAATTTTGTGGTAATGTGTTTGACAGAAATCTCCCACCAGTCATGCATGAGCCCAAACATGAAACACACTTTCGCGCGTAGAACACTTGCGCGCAGACCCGGAAGTTTGTTAGCTAGGCTAGCACGAGCCCAGTGGCAGTGACCGAATCACCATGGCAGAGTCAGGAAAACGTAAAGCTAAGCACAAATATAAAGAGGAGCACAGGGAATTTAAGCAGTAATAATGTGAGACTTAATCAGTATCAATCTTCATCATAAGCAGTATTAATGTTGTGGCTACTTTATAGAAACTGCCCCACAGGACATACAGTCACGTGAAAAAGTAAGTACACCCCATGTAAAGTTTTGACTTTTTCAATATATTTCAACATTCAGCTATTTCATCTTCATTTCAACAATATTGATAGCTAAAGGTGATATAATATAACAAATATCATGAAACATTTACATTTTGTAGTCCATTGTATAATTTAAATAAACATAAATGCAAATTTTGCATGTGGAAAAAGTAAGTACACCCCGACATTTATCACTACTTCAAATACCTAAAATTAGAATCAGGTGCACCAGCTCAGGTGCAAATGATTAGAACATCGTTAGAGAGGATCTTGGAGGAACCCGTCTTATTTAAACCTCAGACATTTAGTTTGGTTTGCTCTTTGTTGTTGAAGTGTGCGGCGTCACCATGCCTAGATCAAAAGAGCTCTCTGAGGCTTTCAGAAAGAAGGTTATAGATGCCTACGAGTCTGGGAAGGGATTTAAAAAGATCTCCAAACAATTTGAAATCAATCATTCGACTGTCCGGAAGATCATCTACAAGTGGAGAAGATTCCAAACAACTGCCAACTTGTTCAGGCCAGGCCTCCCCAGAAAATTCAGCCCGAGAGCAGACCGCAAGATGCTGAAAGAAGTCTCTAAGAACCCCAGAATGTCATCACGGGACCTACAGGTAGCTCTTGCCACTGTTGATGTCAAAGTGCACAAGTCTACCATTAGATAGAGGCTGCACAAATTTGATCTACATGGGAGGTGTGCTAGGAGGAAACCTTTGCTGTCCAGAAAGAACATCAGGGCAAGACTAAAGTTTGCCAATGAACACCGAGGCAAAGACCAGCACTTCTGGAACAATGTGCTCTGGACAGATGAATCAATGGTAGAGCTATTTGGCCACAGTACCAGAAGACATGTTTGGCGAAAACCAAAGACAGCATTTGACCACAAGAACCTGATACCAACTGTAAAGCATGGTGGTGCAAATATTATGGTTTGGGGCAGCTGTGCTGTATCAGGGCCTGGGCAGCTCACCATCATATAATCCACTATGAATTCTTCATTGTACCAGAGGGTGCTTGAGGATAATGTGAGGCCATCTGTCGGAAAGTTGAAGCTCAACCGAAAGTGGACCTTGCAACATGACAATGACCCGAAACATACCAGTAAATCCACCAAGGAATGGCTGAAAAGAAAGAAATGGAGAGTTCTGGAATGGTCAAGTCAAAGCCCGGATCTAAATCCCATCAAGATGTTGTGGGGGGATTTGAAACGAGCTGTACATGCAAGAAACCCCTCAAACATCGCACAGCTGAAAGAATTCTGCATGGAGGAGTGGGCAAAAATTTCTCCCAGTCGATGTCAGAGATGTCAGAGTTATAAGAAACGCCTACTTGAGGTTGTTTCTGCCAAAGAGGGCAATACCACCTATTAGAGCCAAGGGTGTACTTACTTTTTCCACATGGTAAATTTGCATTTATGTTTATTTAAATTATACAATGGACTACAAAATGTAAATGTTTCATGATATTTGTTATATTATATCACCTTTATCTATCAATATTGTTGAAATGAAGATCAAATAGCTGTATGTTGAAATATGTTGAAAAAGTCAAAACTTTCCATGGGGTGTACGTACTTTTTCACATGACTGTACCAGTAATATTCCAGTCTGGCTAAATGTTATCCTGAAACTTCTTCAGCTTTGCACTAGAGTTTTCAGTTTTCAATTCATTTTACATTTCGATTACATTTTAGCTGCTTACTCTATTTGTACAACTGACATCCATGTTTTTAACTTACATCCTCCAATTCAATACTTGTGGTTTGCTGGTAATGCAACATTAGAAACGGCAACAAATGCAACATTTCGTCTTTCGGAAATCATTCTTTGATAAACAGTATGTCATGTCGTAAAGATTTTTTGTTTTGCAAAAATGTTAAAGCTTAAACGAATATTCAAGCGTACGTTATTATAAAATGTGGAAGGGATGATTAAAATTATGGCAGAGTTCAAAAGAGATCATTGTGAATGCAGAAAGGAAACAGAAGAAAATAATTTCTGGACGAAGCATCAAACATAAACTGTCAGAGGAAATAAACAACAAAATGGAACAATTTCAAGCAGAACAAAAGCACGAGTTCATTATCTCTCTGAGGGGTGTACTTACTTACTTTGTATGTATGAAACAAACAACCGAAGGTGGTTGGAGGTTGTGTTTTTGGCCCCCGTCGCACCGCTGAGCGAAAGGGGGACCATGGTTTTCCCCTCCGTCCATGTGTGCGTCCGTGCGTGCGTTGAACCTTGTGAGCGGAATATCTTGAAAAATAAATGAACTACTAACTTCTAATCTGGTGTGTGGGTGTATCTAGGCATAAGGAAGAACGCTATTGGAAATTGGGTCGCCACGTCAAAATCCAAGATGCAGCCGCCATGTATGTCTGAACCTTGTGAGCGGAATATCTTGAAAAACAAGCATTCTGAGTATTGCGCTGCAATACATGTCCCCTACCGGCAGTCTGTCGTCCGGAAAACTGTTGGGGAAATTACCAACAGGTTCTGAATCGTTCCCAATCGCGAATTACCTCAGGACGGGCTCACCTGTGATTCGCACTCGGGACTTCGATTTATACACCTTGCAGACAGGTCAGCAGAAGCACGAGAAAATAAGTTGTTGATAAAGAACCTTTCGGGTCGCTAAATATCAGTAATTTGTTATATTTTCCGGTTCACGATTAATGATCGATGTGTATATATATGTTGCTCGGCTTGGCTCTGCCCCTCCCGGAAGCGCGCGTTGTGTCACGCTGTTGACGTTCGCGAGACGAGGCTGAGGGCGCGCGGTGCGGCTTGAGGAGAACTCTTGAATAAACAAGAGATATCCATTTAAAAATATATATTTTCGTTTAATTAACGATATCTGCCAAACCACGTGCCCTATCGCAAATTCCAAAAGGACATTTTAGTAGATTGACATGCTGAACAGATCTGTGAAGTTTCCCCTTGATTGGATCAAAAATGAGGGAGCGGCTCGGTTTTAAAGGTTCATGCTTAAAAACGTCATAACTCTGAAACCATGTGACGCATGATGACATGCTCGCTGACTTTTTTGTTCGTCATGGGTATGCGATTCTGCCTGCAAAGTTTGGCCTCGATCTGTTCAGCCGTTGCAGAGAAAAATGGGTTTTCGTGTTTTCACGAAAAACAATATGGCGGCCGAACCACGTGACCTGTGACGTCATAATTACCATTGAAATATTCTGCAGACCGAGTCCCCCCGACGGTGAAAATTTGATCTCAATCGGTCCTATTATTGCGGAGAAAATCTTTTTTAAAGGAAATTAAAACTTAAAATGGCACTGAGTGAAGGATCATCAGAATTATCAGAATTCCCAAAGTTCAAAGTGCCATAACTTTGTCAGAAATGATGGAAACGTCGTGAAGTTCGAACTTGATCTGTAACTTATCATGAGGAAACCATGTGCCAAGTTTGAAATCATTAGCATTAAGCGTTTGGAAAACAAGTCCGGAAAACTGTTATTTGCGAGACGCACTGACGGACGGAGGAACGGAGGGACGGCGTGCAAACCGATAGTCCCCTCTGGTGTACACCGGTAGGGGACTAATAAGAACAAGCATTCTGAGTATTGCGCTGCAATACATGTCCCCTACCAAAGTTCAAAGTGCCATAACTTTATCAAAAATGATCGAACATGCAAATTTATGCATGGTTGATGCTGGTTTTCAATCTTGATCTGAGGTATGCTGAGACACATGTGTGTCACGCCTCGCCTCGTTGATAAGCCCGCAAGGTCGCTCGGTGGAGCGGCCTGCACGTATTGCACTGTGTGAATTATATAATTACCAACTCACGGTCTGAGGTGCTGGCGATTCAAGAGATATCCATTAAAAAAAAAAAATTTTCGTTTAACTAACGATATCTGCCAAGCCACATGACCTATCGCAAATTCCAACAGGACATTTTAGTAGACTGACATGCTGAACAGATCTGTGAAGTTTCCCCTCGATTAGATCAAGAATGAGGGAGGGGCTCGGTTTTAAAGGTTCATGCTTAAAAACGTCATAACTCTGAAACCATGTGAGACATGACGTCATGCTGGCTGAATTTTTGGTTCGTCATGCGTATGCGATTCTGCCTGCAGTTTGGCCTCGATCTGTTCAGCCGTTGCAGAGAAAAAGGGGTTTTCGTGTTTTCACGAAAAACAATATGGCGCCAGAACCACGTTACCTGTGACGTCATAATTACCATTAAAATATTCTACAGACCGAGTCCCTCCTATGGTGAAAATTTGATCTCAATTGGTCCTATTATTGCAGAGAAAATCTTTTTTAAAGGAAATTAAAACTTAAAATGGCACTGAGTTAAGGATCATCAGAATTATCAGAATTCCCAAAGTTCAAAGTGCCATAACTTTGTCAAAAATGATCGAAACGTCGTGAAGTTCGAACTTGATCTGTAACTTATCATGAGGAAACCATGTGCCAAGTGTGAAATCATTAGCATTAAGGGTTTAGAAAAAAAGTCCGGAAAACTGTTCTTTGCGTGATGGACTGACGGATTGACAGACTGCCGGACGGATGGACGGCGTGCAAACCTATCGTCCCCTCCGGTGCACACCGGTAGGGGACTAATAAACAAACTACTAATTTCTAATCTGGTGTGTGGGTGTATCTACGCATAAGGGAGAACGCTATTGAAAATTGGGTCGCCACGTCAAAATCCAAGATGGCCGCCTTGCGTCTTCCACTTTGTCAACTCACATCACTTCACCGACGGGGGACCTAGGCGTAACGCTTGTCACCCTTGTCTGTCTGTCTGTTGTGACAGACATGTTGGTCTGTCTCGTTTGTATGTATATATGTTTTTTGTATGTATGTATGTTTGTTTGTTTGTTTGTCTGAGCGCGATAACTCACGAATGCTTTCAGCTATCATCGTCAAATCTTATCAGAGGATTCCGAAGTAAAAAGTGAGGCTGTCAATGTTATTTGACGATATACAGTCGTGGCCAAAAATATTGGCACCCTTGCACTTTTTTCAAATAATGCACCATTTCTTCCAGAAAATGGTTGAAATTTTAAATAAATTTGGTATCCACATGTGTATTTATTTGGTTTGCAGTGGAACAAAACAAAAAAAGCTGAAAAAACCACGAAATCTTAGATCTTATTCCTTAGATTCCTTAGATCTAAATCTTAGATTAAATCTTATTCCACACAGAAATCCTAAAATGTCACAGACAATATTATTGGCACCTTTTCGAAGTTGTTAGAAATCATTAGATTTCAAGCAGGTGATTCTCCTTTACTTTGGATTTGAACTCACCTATGGTGAGTCACAGGTGCCTGCAATATAAAAATCACTCATTCAACCAGTTTGAATAGAGAAAAGGAGTCATTCTGCTGTTTTGTGTCACTGTGTGTACCAATGAGCATGGAGAAAAGAAAGAAAACCAGAGAATTGTCTGAGGTCAGACACAAGATTGTAGCCAAGCAATTTATGAGCAAGTACCAAAACCCTGGGACAGTAAACTTGCACCATCCGTCGCCAACTCAATAAAAGGATATGGTAGGAGAGAGAGAGAGAAACATACGAAAGCCTGACTGGAGCTTGCCAAAACACACCCGAACAAGCCAAATCCTTCTGGGAGAATGTCCTGTGGACAGATGAGACCAAACTGGAGCTTTTTGGTTAAGCACATCATCTCTGTTTACAGAAAACAAAATGAAGCCTTCAAAGAAAAGAACACCTTCCCTACAGTTAAATATAGGAGGTTCAGTGATGTTTTGAGGTTGCTGTGCTGCCTTTGGCACTGGGTACCTTGAATATGTGCATGGCATCATGGAATCAGGAGATTACCAAGGCATTTTGGAGCGCAATGTTCAACCCAGTGTCAGAAAGCTGGGTCTCTGTCAAAGGTCATGGGTCTTGCAGCAGGACAATGACCCCAAACACACTTCAAAAAGCACCCAGGAATGGTTAACGACAAAACACTGGACTGTTCTGAAGTAGCCAGCAATGAGTTCAGATCTAAATCCCAGTGAACACCTGTGGGGAGATCTGAAAACAGCAGTTGGTAGAAGGCACCCTTCAAATCTGGGAGAACTGGAGCAGTTTGCACAAGAAGAATGGGCCAAATCGCCAGTAGAGAGGTGTCGGAAGCTCATTCATGGCTATTGGAAGCGCTTGACTGCAGTTATTTTGTCCAAAGTCTGTGCTACCAAATATTAAATGAAGGGTGTCAATAATTTTGTCAATGCCATTTCTTTCTATTTTCTGATTTACAAGAATATATTGTATTAAGTTCTGAATCAAAAACAAAGGTTCTGCAATATTAACAGGGAAATAAAGAATTGTGGAGATCTTTTGTCAATTTCACCTTATTTTTCGAGAAAATTGTGAGTTATTTGAAAAAGTGCAAGGGTGCCAATATTTTTGGCCACGACTGTATATATATATATATATATATATATATATATATATATATATATATATATATATATATATATATATGTGTGTGTGTGTGTGTGTCAAAGGTCAAGGTGACAGTGACTTCATTTGCATAAAACAGATATGATCAAAATTGTTTGCGCTATGTGACGTCAAACTTGACACAAATGAGTTGAAAAGCAAGACCGACAAATTCCGAACGGATTTGATAATTAATCCGATTGTTATTAAAACGAAGGATTTCTGTAGGGGCTGAAGGCCAGATGACGCATTCTCATGACAGGGACAGACGGAGAAGAGCTATAAGTAGAACGGACGAGTTATGTATTGCAATATGGGTTATGACTGTTACAGAAACATTACTGTGACATTTTGTAACATATTATTTTGAATATAAACTCTCGAAAATAAACAAATCAAATGCTTAATTTTTCATTGATAGAAATTGTTCGTGAGCCACTGGCGGGAAATATATCGTCAAAATGACTGTTCAAAGGTCAAGGTTCTCTCGATATTCGTCATACCTGTCAGGCTACCTACCGCCAGACACTTTCTTGTTTGTTTGTGAAAAGGATATCTCAAAAAGATGTCGACAGATTTGTACCATATTTGGTGGAGAGGTTGTATATATGACAAAGACGAAATGTTTAGAATTTGGTGAAGATCCATATCCAGATACTATAATTTTTAACTGATTCTTCAGCATTGATTATAGGGCAAAAAACAATATATAGCACGATATCTCAAAATGTTCTGGATGGAATCGGACGAAGATTGGTGGACAGGTTTGCATGTGTGAAAAGAAGGAATCAATTCGATTTTCGTTGAAGATCCGAATACGGATTCGGATACAATAATTTTATTACAGACTTGGCATTTAATATGGAATATTCTTTTTGGGGGGCGAACTTACTTTTCAAGATGACTTAGAACCAAAAGTTCATTGGAATTATGTTGAAATTATTCTAGATTTTGTCAATGTGACCTTTAAAAGAAACAAAAACCACATTTGACATTTCGAAACAAATAAATTGATCCTTCAAAGTGATGTAAATTGATATCGAACTCAATTCACGGACAGTACTGTGTTAAACTTCTGTGCGTTTTCCAGAAGTATCTCTTTATTTTACACATTAGCCAATTTTTTTTTTAACAAAAACAAAAGTTAAATCACGACTGGGATTACGGACAGTAAAATTACAGTTCAGTACTTCGTGTAACCCCCACGAGCATTCAGGAGAACACGTACACGTTGAGGCATGCTGTTCACGAGATTTGCCAAGGTTTGGACAGGAATCGCTTGCCATGCAGTGACAATAGCCTGCTGCAATTCACACACAGAGGTCGGCTGCTGGTCCAAGTGGTCGATTTGACGCGTTAATTCTGCCAACAAGTTCTCTATCGGATTCATATCCGGGGACATGGCAGGCCACTCCATATGCTCTACACCACGGTCAGCAAGAAAGTGTTGGATCATGCCAGCATGATGAGGCCGTGCATTGTCATCTTGGAAGACAAAGTTTCCTCAAAAGGCTGCACGAGCAAATGGAAGCAATGTTTCTTCCAGAATGGCCCTGTACTTGAACTGGTTCAGGTTTCCATTCAGAACAACTAGGTCAATTTTGCCCCCTGCATGAAAAGCAGCCCAAACGGTCACCCCACCACCTCCAGCTTGGACTCTTGGCACGATGCAATCTTTGTTGTAGGCTTCATGCACTTGTCTGCGCACTCGGACGCGGCCATCTTGATGATAGACCAGAAATCTAGACTTGCCCACTGAAGATCACGTGATTCCAGTGTCCAGGCACATTTGTCAGTTGCTGCCACTCAGCCCGAAGCCGATTAGCTGACGTGGTACGGCCATTGCGGACTAACCGGTGCAGCTGGCGATCATCCCTCCTTGTGGTTCTGTGGGAACGTCCTGGCCTCGGTATTGGAGTAGGGACACCCCTCTGAGCATTTCGTTTCAGGATCTTTGACACCTGACCTTGAGTGATGCCATACTGCCGAGCAATAGCACGCTGTTTCATGCCGTAATTTCGTAAAGCCACCACTCCATGACAAACAGCATTGTCGAGTTGACGGACCATCTCCAGAGGAAGCGGCAATAACTTTTGGAGACGTGCAGCAGTTGTTTTCCACTAATACAGAACGCAACAACCCTTGTATACCCGACTGTGAAGCCAATCATCAAATGCACCTGTCCGTACATTTCGCCACGCCACCTGTGATATAATCCTGTTGTTGACTTCTTGCTGCGAAAGACAATCAGTGACATGGTTCTTTTAACAAATAAATCACCGAAGTGTAAAAGAAACTCACCAGATTGATATACTGAGTTAAGAAAGTAAACCCAAGTCAAGAAAAAAAAAATATTCCATATTAAATTCCAAGTCTGTACATGTAATGAGGTAATGAGGTAATGATGACCTGCCAGCAACATAGAGGAAGGTGGTTCGAGGAGACTATCTTGAATACAGGTACAAAAGGTTCCTATCACAATGTAAGGCCCCTTAGGCAATGATCAGTTCTGAAAGAAAAGCATCGCCATTATGAGACTATACTTTCGTCATCTAAATTTGCATAAATCCTTTCTTTTCTTACTATGGTAAATGTTTTCAATTATTTGTCTGAAATTTTGGAATAGTTGCACTACTCTTGATGAAATTTTCATGGATAGTAGTCTAACGAACACATTTAAAAATAAAATGGTCAGTAACTTATTTAGGGAAATACCAAATACCTTTGTATCAGCTTTTGAACAGGTTGAGATGGTTTGGTCATGTGTTGAGGAAGGATGAAAGTGACTGGTTGAGAAGAGTGATGGAAATGAATGTAGAAGGAAGTAGAGGACGGGGAAGACCGAGAAAGACTTGGCTAAAGATGGTGGAAGAAGAAATGCGGGCAAGGGGGTTAACAAAGGGAGATGCAGAAAATATGGCAAAATGGAGAAGATTGTCATGGGGACCGCAAGGCTAACCCCCGCTCTGGCAGGGAAAATGGCCTTAAAATGGCTGTTGTTTTGTATCAGCTTTTGAAACAAAATATATGATGATAAGTTTTTTTGGACTGAGCAATGTCCCAATTTAAATGGACGAAAAAGTATTCTTTTGAACAACTCGTGAGTTCTTGACCTCTTCACGAGCAATCATTGGTAAAACAGGATGGTCAGCTTATCATAAGGTTACATGATTCTCTTTCATTGTATGTGATCTGCATTGATATTGAGCCATCTCAATAAGAAAGAAAAAAATCTAGCACAGGAGAAATAAAATTAGTCCAGCACAGGAGTAATATGACTATCATAAGGTAAACATCTTGCTTTGTCGAATCAGTAATGACTCGTCATGAGTGAACTCAAATGGCGTCATATGATTTTCAGACTCTGCACAGGCTTTGCTGAGTGCTCATCAATAAAACCTGATGGATTACAAAATAGTGGTTCAAATTTCACCTGTATTTGAATTGTTTATATAACCTTGACAGGCAATCATCCCCATACTGTGCAGCCAGTTTTCTGTGTATTTCAACTGGCTTGATGATTGATTTTATAATTATGAATGTTGGTTCACAACACTGTGAAGGCAACATCCAGCAAAAAATATTAATGTATATTCAATATTTTGGCTTTATAAACAAAAGTTCAGGTCACATTTGAACCACCCTCATGTATCATGTTAATTCAAAAAAAGCTTAATTTGCAATTAAACTTTTCAAAATTGTTTTCGATGTTTTTTGCATCTTATGGGTTAATGAGGAGGATTTAACACAACTCGATTGTTCACATGCTTTTTAAACAGTCGCTAATGCTGTTTAACACTAAACTGAAATACATTTGAAGGAGGAATCCGGCCATCAGTTTATCACGTCCGAACGCACTCGATCGAAGATCTACTGTAGTCTATATACCCCACAAGGGTTAATAACACGACTCTTCCTGCCCCTTCCGTGGAGTTCTTCCAAGGCGTTTCTCGTGGCGTTTTTCCAAAGCTGCTTCTCATTACACAAGTAATAGCAACACTTATGATTATATTATATTATTATTGATATTACGAAACAATATCCCCACTCCCTAATGGGTTTTGGGACTTGCAATATTGCCACCTGCCCCCTGCCCCTTTCCCTTCTCATCCTCCCTCCCTCCACCCCTGACACTCTTACAGAAATAAACTTTATTATCAGGAATTTAGAATGGTGAAGCACTGTCTGATCTTTTCAATGACCTGATCTAACATCAGTAATAGTTGTAGTAATAATAATAGGCAGCAATAATAAGGATAATAACATTGACCCCCTGTCGCTCCTGTAGTGAGCGGGTGTACTAGTCTAAAAAAAGTCATGATAATTTTTGTAACTTATAATTTGGCTTCAGAGAAAAACATAACACTTCACATGTCGTTTTGACTTCTATTGATAAAGAAGCTCAGGCCATTGATAAATTCTCTCACACAGTGAGCATTTTCCTGGACTTTTCCAAGGCATTTTATAACATTAATCATGATATTCTTATCGGTAAACCATCCCATTATGGAGGTGTGGCTTTGGAGTGGTTCAGGAATTATTTATGTAATAGGAAACAATGTGTCTCCCTGAAAAGTAATACTAATAGCTAAGCGGCCACAACCATCCTTGAACAAGTTGTGTGACGTCGTCCGAGGCCCTCAATTTTAGTTTTCTTCCTCCCTTGTTTTCTTTCTTCCTTCTTCCTTCCTTTTTTCACCATTATCTGCTTTTAAATTCGTTTTCTCCACAACCGGTTGAGCAAATGACACAAAACCTACAATATAGGAGCGTCTAACCATGGATATATATATATATATATATATTTTAAGTTATATGATGATTGGATGGAAAATGCGGCCGACGTTACAAAAAGTCTGTTTTCTGCAGACATGGGTTGCATGGTTTTTTCCATATCAGGAATAAACGGCCTTGACCTTGTGTTACGTGGTCCTCCCGGTAACTACCTGGTCTTGGTGACCCCCGGACCGTGGGAGGGACCCCGCCAGAAAGATATATGATTTATACGCTTTCGTAACGCAATCAATATGAAAGACACAACAATTCAAGTCAATAAGAAACCCCCACAACCCCTCAAACCCCTCAAAAGCTTTGCAAATCCCCCCTTTGCAATGTGGGGGGATTTTGCAAATCCCCCCTTTGCAAATCCCCAATCGAGATGTGGTTTTTCAACACTAACACAAGTGCGAAAAGTGGATTTTCAACACTATCACATGTGTAAAAAGTGTTTTTTCCACACTAACACAAGTGTGAAAAGTGGTTTCCTGCACCAACACAAGTGCGAAAAGTGGATTTTCAACACTAACACAAGTGCGAAAAGTGGTTTTTCAACACTAACACAAGTGCGAAAAGTGGTTTTTCAACACTAACACAAGTGCGAAAAGTGGTTTTTCAACACTAACACAAGTGTAAAAAAGTGTTTTTTCCACACTAATACAAGTGGGAAAAGTGGTTTTTCCACACTAATACAAGTGCAAAAGTGGTTTTTCAACACTAACACAAGTGCGTAAAGTGGGTTTTCAACACTAACACAGGTGCGAAAAGTGGTTTCCTTCACTAACACAAGTGCGAAAAGTGGTTTTTCAACACTAACACAAGTGCGTAAAGTGGGTTTTCAACACGAACACAGGTGCGAAAAGTGGTTTCCTTCACTAACACAAGTGCGAAAAGTGGTTTTTCAACACTAACACAAGTGCGAAAAGTGGTTGTTCCACACTAACACAAGTGCGAAAAGTGGTTTTTCAACACTAACACAAGTGCGAAAAGTGGTTTTTCCACACTAATACAAGTGCAAAAGTGGTTTTTCAACACTAACACAAGTGCGAAAAGTGGGTTTTCAACACTAACACAAGTGCGAAAAGTGGTTTTTCAACACTATCACAAGTGCAAAAAGTGTTTTTTCCACACTAATACAAGTGCAAAAGTGGTTTCCTGCACCAACACAAGTGCAAAAAGTGGTTTTTCAACACTAACACAAGTGCGAAATGTGTTTTTTCAACACTAACACAAGTGTGAAAAGTGGTTTTTTCCACACTAATACAAGTGCAAAAGTGGTTTCCTGCACCAACACAAGTGCGAAAAGTGGTTTTTCAACACTAACACAAGTGCAAAAAGTGTTTTTTCCACACTAATACAAGTGCAAAAGTGGTTTCCTGCACCAACACAAGTGCGAAAAGTGGTTTTTCAACACTAACACAAGTGCGAAAAGTGGGTTTTCAACACTATCACAAGTGCAAAAGTGGTTTTTCAACACTAACACAAGTGCGAAAAGTGGGTTTTCAACACTAACACAGGTGCGAAAAGTGGTTTCCTTCACTAACACAAGTGCGAAAAGTGGTTTTTCAACACTAACACAAGTGCGTAAAGTGGGTTTTCAACACTAACACAGGTGCGAAAAGTGGGTTCCTTCACTAACACAAGTGCGAAAAGTGGTTTTTCAACACTAACACAAGTGCGAAAAGTGGTTTTTCCACACTAACACAAGTGCGAAAAGTGTTTTTTCAACACTAACACAAGTGCGAAAAGTGGTTTTTCCACACTAATACAAGTGAAAAAGTGTTTTTTCGACACTAACACAAGTGCGAAAAGTGGCTTTTCCACACTAATACAAGTGCAAAAGTGGTTTTTCAACACTAACACAAGTGCGAAAAGTGGGATTTCAACACTAACACAAGTGCGAAAAGTGGTTTTTCAACACTATCACAAGTGCAAAAAGTGTTTTTTCCACACTAATACAAGTGCAAAAGTGGTTTCCTGCACCAACACAAGTGCGAAAAGTGGTTTTTCAACACTAACACAAGTGCGAAATGTGTTTTTTTAACACTAACAGAAGTGTGAAAAGTGGTTTTTTCCACACTAATACAAGTGCAAAAGTGGTTTCCTGCACCAACACAAGTGCGAAAAGTGGTTTTTCAACACTAACACAAGTGCAAAAAGTGTTTTTTCCACACTAATACAAGTGCAAAAGTGGTTTCCTGCACCAACACAAGTGCGAAAAGTGGTTTTTCAACACTAACACAAGTGCGAAAAGTGTGTTTTCAACACTATCACAAGTGCAAAAAGTGTTTTTTCCACACTAATACAAGTGCAAAAGTGGTTTCCTGCACCAACACAAGTGCGAAAAGTGGATTTTCAACACTAACACAAGTGCGAAAAGTGGGTTTTCAACACTAACACAAGTGCGAAAAGTGGTTTCCTTCACTAACACAAGTGCGAAAAGTGGTTTTTCAACACTAACACAAGTGCGAAAAGTGGTTTTTCAACACTATCACAAGTGCAAAAAGTGTTTTTTCCACACTATTACAAGTGCAAAAGTGGTTTCCTGCACCAACACAAGTGCGAAAAGTGGTTTTTCAACACTAACACAAGTGCGAAAAGTGGTTTTTCAACACTATCACAAGTGCAAAAAGTGTTTTTTTCCACACTAATACAAGTGCAAAAGGGGTTTCCTGCACCAACACAAGTGCGAAAAGTGGTTTTTCAACACTAACACAAGTGCGAAAAGTGTTTTTTCAACACTAACACAAGTGTGAAAAGTGGTTTTTCCACACTAATACAAGTGCAAAAGTGGTTTCCTGCACCAACACAAGTGCGAAAAGTGGTTTTTCAACACTAACACAAGTGCGAAAAGTGGTTTTTCAACACTATCACAAGTGCAAAAAGTGTTTTTTCCACACTAATACAAGTGCAAAAGTGGTTTCCTGCACCAACACAAGTGCGAAAGTGGCTTTTCAACACTAACACAAGTGCGAAAAGTGGGTTTTCAACACTAACACAAGTGCGAAAAGTGGTTTCCTTCACTAACACAAGTGCGAAAAGTGGTTTTTCAACACTAACACAAGTGTGAAAAGTGGTTTTTCAACACTAACACAAGTGCGAAAAGTGGTTTTTCCACACTAATACAAGTGCAAAAGTGGTTTCCTGCACCAACACAAGAGCGAAAAGTGGTTTTTCAACACTAACACAGGTGCGAAAAGTGGTTTCCTTCACTAACACAAGTGTGAAAAGTGGTTTTTCAACACTAACACAAGTGCGAAAAGTGGTTTTTCAACACTAACACAAGTGCGAAAAGTGGTTTTTTCCACACTAATACAAGTGCAAAAGTGGTTTTTCAACACTAACACAAGTGCGAAAAGTGGTTTTTCCGCACTAATACAAGTGCAAAAGTGGTTTCCTGCACCAACACAAGTGCGAAAAGTGGATTTTCAACACTAACACAATTGCGAAAAGTGGGTTTTCAACACTAACAAAAGTGCGAAAAGTGGTTTCCTTCACTAACACAAGTGCGAAAAGTGGTTTTTCAACACTAACACAAGTGCGAAAAGTGGGTTTTCAACACTAATACAAGTGCGAAAAGTGGTTTTCCACACTAATACAAGTGCAAAAGTGGTTTCCTGCACCAACACAAGTGCAAAAAGTGGTTTTTCAACACTAACACAAGTGCGAAAAGTGGTTTTTTCCACACTAATACAAGTGCAAAAGTGGTTTTTCAACACTAACACAAGTGCGAAAAGTGGTTTTTCCACACTAATACAAGTGCAAAAGTGGTTTCCTGCACCAACACAAGTGCGAAAAGTGGATTTTCAACACTAACACAAGTGCGAAAAGTGGGTTTTCAACACTAACAAAAGTGCGAAAAGTGGTTTCCTTCACTAATACAAGTGCGAAAAGTGGTTTTTCAACACTAACACAAGTGCGAAAAGTGGGTTTTCAACACTAACACAAGTGCGAAAAGTGGTTTTCCACACTAATACAAGTGCAAAAGTGGTTTCCTGCACCAACACAAGTGCGAAAAGTGGTTTTTCAACACTAACACAAGTGCGAAAAGTGGTTTTTCAACACTAACACAAGTGCGAAAAGTGGTTTTTTCCACACTAATACAAGTGCAAAAGTGGTTTTTCAACACTAACACAAGTGCGAAAAGTGGTTTTTCCACACTAATACAAGTGCAAAAGTGGTTTCCTGCACTAACACAAGTGCGAAAAGTGGTTTTTCAACACTAACACAAGTGCGAAAAGTGGGTTTTCAACACTAACAAAAGTGCGAAAAGTGGTTTCCTTCACTAACACAAGTGCGAAAAGTGGTTTTTCAACACTAACACAAGTGCGAAAAGTGGGTTTTCAACACTAACACAAGTGCGAAAAGTGGTTTTCCACACTAATACAAGTGCAAAAGTGGTTTCCTGCACTAACACAAGTGCGAAAAGTGGTTTTTCAACACTAACACAAGTGCGAAAAGTGTTTTTTCAACACTAACACAAGTGCGAAAAGTGGTTTTTCCACACTAATACAAGTGCAAAAGTGGTTTCCTGCACCAACACAAGTGCGAAAAGTGGTTTTTCAACACTAAGACAAGTGCGAAAAGTGGTTTTTCAACACTATCATAAGTGCAAAAAGTGTTTTTTCCACACTAATACAAGTGCAAAAGTGGTTTCCTGCACCAACACAAGTGCGAAAAGTGGTTTTTCAACACTAACACAAGTGCGAAAAGTGGTTTTTCAGCACTATCACAAGTGCAAAAAGTGTTTTTTCCACACTAATACAAGTGCAAAAGTGGTTTCCTGCACCAACACAAGTGCGAGAAGTGGTTTCCTGCACCAACACAAGTGCGAAAAGTGGTTTTTCAACACTAACACAAGTGCGAAAAGTGGTTTTTCAACACTACCACAAGTGCAAAAAGTGTTTTTTCCACACTAATACAAGTGCAAAAGTGGTTTTCTGCACCAACACAAGTGCGAAAAGTCGTTTTTCAACACTAACACAAGTGCGAAAAGTGTTTTTTCAACTCTAACACAAGTGCGAAAAGTGGTTTTACCACACTAATACAAGTGCAAAAGTGGTTTCCTGCACCAACACAAGTGAGAAAAGTGGTTTTTCAACACTAACACAAGTGCGAAAAGTGGTTTTTCAACACTATCACAAGTGCAAAAAGTGTTTTTTCCATACTAATACAAGTGCAAAAGTGGTGTCCTGCACCAACACAAGTGCAAAAAGTGGTTTTTCAACACTAACACAAGTGCGAAAAGTGGTTTTTCAACACTATCACAAGTGCAAAAAGTGTTTTTTCCACACTAATACAAGTGCAAAAGTGGTTTTCTGCACCAACACAAGTGCAAAAAGTGGTTTTTCAACACTAACACAAGTGCGAAAAGTGGTTTTTTCCACACTAATACAAGTGCAAAAGTGGTTTTTCAACACTAACACAAGTGCGAAAAGTGGTTTTTCCACACTAATACAAGTGCAAAAGTGGTTTCCTGCACCAACACAAGTGCGAAAAGTGGATTTTCAACACTAACCCAAGTGCGAAAAGTGGGTTTTCAACACTAACAAAAGTGCGAGAAGTGGTTTCCTTCACTAATACAAGTGCGAAAAGTGGTTTTTCAACACTAACACAAGTGCGAAAAGTGGGTTTTCAACACTAACACAAGTGCGAAAAGTGGTTTTCCACACTAATACAAGTGCAAAAGTGGTTTCCTGCACCAACACAAGTGCGAAAAGTGGTTTTTCAACACTAACACAATTGCGAAAAGTGGTTTTTCAACACTAACACAAGTGCGAAAAGTGGTTTTTTCCACACTAATACAAGTGCAAAAGTGGTTTTTCAACACTAACACAAGTGCGAAAAGTTGGTTTTTCCACACTAATACAAGTGCAAAAGTGGTTTCCTGCACCAACACAAGTGCGAAAAGTGGATTTTCAACACTAACACAAGTGCGAAAAGTGGGTTTTCAACACTAACAAAAGTGCGAAAAGTGGTTTCCTTCACTAACACAAGTGCGAAAAGTGGTTTTTCAACACTAACACAAGTGCGAAAAGTGGGTTTTCAACACTAACACAAGTGCGAAAAGTGGTTTTCCACACTAATACAAGTGCAAAAGTGGTTTCCTGCACCAACACAAGTGCGAAAAGTGGTTTTTCAACACTAACACAAGTGCGAAAAGTGGTTTTTCCACACTAATACAAGTGCAAAAGTGGTTTCCTGCACCAACACAAGTGCGAAAAGTGGATTTTCAACACTAACACAATTGGGAAAAGTGGTTTTTTCCACACTAATACAAGTGCAAAAGTGGTTTTTCAACACTAACACAAGTGCGAAAAGTGGTTTTTCCGCACTAATACAAGTGCAAAAGTGGTTTCCTGCACCAACACAAGTGCGAAAAGTGGATTTTCAACACTAACACAATTGCGAAAAGTGGGTTTTCAACACTAACAAAAGTGCGAAAAGTGGTTTCCTTCACTAACACAAGTGCGAAAAGTGCTTTTTCAACACTAACACAAGTGCGAAAAGTGGGTTTTCAACACTAATACAAGTGCGAAAAGTGGTTTTCCACACTAATACAAGTGCAAAAGTGGTTTCTTGCACCAACACAAGTGCAAAAAGTGGTTTTTCAACACTAACACAAGTGCGAAAAGTGGTTTTTTCCACACTAATACAAGTGCAAAAGTGGTTTTTCAACACTAACACAAGTGCGAAAAGTGGTTTTTCCACACTAATACAAGTGCAAAAGTGGTTTCCTGCACCAACACAAGTGCGAAAAGTGGATTTTCAACACTAACACAAGTGCGAAAAGTGGGTTTTCAACACTAACAAAAGTGCGAAAAGTGGTTTCCTTCACTAATACAAGTGCGAAAAGTGGTTTTTCAACACTAACACAAGTGCGAAAAGTGGGTTTTCAACACTAACACAAGTGCGAAAAGTGGTTTTCCACACTAATACAAGTGCAAAAGTGGTTTCCTGCACCAACACAAGTGCGAAAAGTGGTTTTTCAACACTAACACAAGTGCGAAAAGTGGTTTTTCAACACTAACACAAGTGCGAAAAGTGGTTTTTTCCACACTAATACAAGTGCAAAAGTGGTTTTTCAACACTAACACAAGTGCGAAAAGTGGTTTTTCCACACTAATACAAGTGCAAAAGTGGTTTCCTGCACCAACACAAGTGCGAAAAGTGGATTTTCAACACTAACACAAGTGCGAAAAGTGGGTTTTCAACACTAACAAAAGTGCGAAAAGTGGTTTCCTTCACTAACACAAGTGCGAAAAGTGGTTTTTCAACACTAACACAAGTGCGAAAAGTGGGTTTTCAACACTAACACAAGTGCGAAAAGTGGTTTTCCACACTAATACAAGTGCAAAAGTGGTTTCCTGCACCAACACAAGTGCGAAAAGTGGTTTTTCAACACTAACACAAGTGCGAAAAGTGTTTTTTCAACACTAACACAAGTGCGAAAAGTGGTTTTTCCACACTAATACAAGTGCAAAAGTGGTTTCCTGCACCAACACAAGTGCGAAAAGTGGTTTTTCAACACTAAGACAAGTGCGAAAAGTGGTTTTTCAACACTATCATAAGTGCAAAAAGTGTTTTTTCCACACTAATACAAGTGCAAAAGTGGTTTCCTGCACCAACACAAGTGCGAAAAGTGGTTTTTCAACACTAACACAAGTGCGAAAAGTGGTTTTTCAGCACTATCACAAGTGCAAAAAGTGTTTTTTCCACACTAATACAAGTGCAAAAGTGGTTTCCTGCACCAACACAAGTGCGAGAAGTGGTTTCCTGCACCAACACAAGTGCGAAAAGTGGTTTTTCAACACTAACACAAGTGCGAAAAGTGGTTTTTCAACACTACCACAAGTGCAAAAAGTGTTTTTTCCACACTAATACAAGTGCAAAAGTGGTTTTCTGCACCAACACAAGTGCGAAAAGTCGTTTTTCAACACTAACACAAGTGCGAAAAGTGTTTTTTCAACTCTAACACAAGTGCGAAAAGTGGTTTTACCACACTAATACAAGTGCAAAAGTGGTTTCCTGCACCAACACAAGTGAGAAAAGTGGTTTTTCAACACTAACACAAGTGCGAAAAGTGGTTTTTCAACACTATCACAAGTGCAAAAAGTGTTTTTTCCATACTAATACAAGTGCAAAAGTGGTGTCCTGCACCAACACAAGTGCAAAAAGTGGTTTTTCAACACTAACACAAGTGCGAAAAGTGGTTTTTCAACACTATCACAAGTGCAAAAAGTGTTTTTTCCACACTAATACAAGTGCAAAAGTGGTTTTCTGCACCAACACAAGTGCAAAAAGTGGTTTTTCAACACTAACACAAGTGCGAAAAGTGGTTTTTTCCACACTAATACAAGTGCAAAAGTGGTTTTTCAACACTAACACAAGTGCGAAAAGTGGTTTTTCCACACTAATACAAGTGCAAAAGTGGTTTCCTGCACCAACACAAGTGCGAAAAGTGGATTTTCAACACTAACACAAGTGCGAAAAGTGGGTTTTCAACACTAACAAAAGTGCGAGAAGTGGTTTCCTTCACTAATACAAGTGCGAAAAGTGGTTTTTCAACACTAACACAAGTGCGAAAAGTGGGTTTTCAACACTAACACAAGTGCGAAAAGTGGTTTTCCACACTAATACAAGTGCAAAAGTGGTTTCCTGCACCAACACAAGTGCGAAAAGTGGTTTTTCAACACTAACACAATTGCGAAAAGTGGTTTTTCAACACTAACACAAGTGCGAAAAGTGGTTTTTTCCACACTAATACAAGTGCAAAAGTGGTTTTTCAACACTAACACAAGTGCGAAAAGTTGGTTTTTCCACACTAATACAAGTGCAAAAGTGGTTTCCTGCACCAACACAAGTGCGAAAAGTGGATTTTCAACACTAACACAAGTGCGAAAAGTGGGTTTTCAACACTAACAAAAGTGCGAAAAGTGGTTTCCTTCACTAACACAAGTGCGAAAAGTGGTTTTTCAACACTAACACAAGTGCGAAAAGTGGGTTTTCAACACTAACACAAGTGCGAAAAGTGGTTTTCCACACTAATATAAGTGCAAAAGTGGTTTCCTGCACCAACACAAGTGCGAAAAGTGGTTTTTCAACACTAACACAAGTGCGAAAAGTGGTTTTTCCACACTAATACAAGTGCAAAAGTGGTTTCCTGCACCAACACAAGTGCGAAAAGTGGTTTTTCAACACTAACACAAGTGTGAAAAGTGGTTTTTCAACACTAACACAAGTGCGAAAAGTGGTTTTTTCCACACTAATACAAGTGCAAAAGTGGTTTTTCAACACTAACACAAGTGCGAAAAGTGGTTTTTCCACACTAATACAAGTGCAAAAGTGGTTTCCTGCACCAACACAAGTGCGAAAAGTGGATTTTCAACACTAACACAAGTGCGAAAAGTGGGTTTTCAACACTAACAAAAGTGCGAAAAGTGGTTTCCTTCACTAACACAAGTGCGAAAAGTGGTTTTTCAACACTAACACAAGTGCGAAAAGTGGGTTTTCAACACTAACACAAGTGCGAAAAGTGGTTTTCCACACTAACCAACACAAGTGCACCTGCACCAACACAAGTGCAAAAGTGGTTTCCTGCACCAACACAAGTGCGAAAAGTGGTTTTTCAACACTAACACAAGTGCGAAAAGTGTTTTTTCAACACTAACACAAGTGCGAAAAGTGGTTTTTCCACACTAATACAAGTGCAAAAGTGGTTTCCTGCACCAACACAAGTGCGAAAAGTGGTTTTTCAACACTAAGACAAGTGCGAAAAGTGGTTTTTCAACACTATCATAAGTGCAAAAAGTGTTTTTTCCACACTAATACAAGTGCAAAAGTGGTTTCCTGCACCAACACAAGTGCGAAAAGTGGTTTTTCAACACTAACACAAGTGCGAAAAGTGGTTTTTCAGCACTATCACAAGTGCAAAAAGTGTTTTTTCCACACTAATACAAGTGCAAAAGTGGTTTCCTGCACCAACAAAAGTGCGAAAAGTGGTTTCCTGCACCAACACAAGTGCGAAAAGTGGTTTTTCAACACTAACACAAGTGCGAAAAGTGGTTTTTCAACACTACCACAAGTGCAAAAAGTGTTTTTTCCACACTAATACAAGTGCAAAAGTGGTTTCCTGCACCAACACAAGTGCGAAAAGTCGTTTTTCAACACTAACACAAGTGCGAAAAGTGTTTTTTCAACACTAACACTAGTGCGAAAAGTGTTTTTACCACACTAATACAAGTGCAAAAGTGGTTTCCTGCACCAACACAAGTGCGAAAAGTGGTTTTTCAACACTAACACAAGTGCGAAAAGTGGTTTTTCAACACTATCACAAGTGCAAAAAGTGTTTTTTCCATACTAATACAAGTGCAAAAGTGGTTTCCTGCACCAACACAAGTGCAAAAAGTGGTTTTTCAACACTAACACAAGTGCGAAAAGTGGTTTTTCAACACTATCACAAGTGCAAAAAGTGTTTTTTCCACACTAATACAAGTGCAAAAGTGGTTTTCTGCACCAACACAAGTGCAAAAAGTGGTTTTTCAACACTAACACAAGTGCGAAAAGTGGTTTTTTCCACACTAATACAAGTGCAAAAGTGGTTTTTCAACACTAACACAAGTGCGAAAAGTGGTTTTTCCACACTAATACAAGTGCAAAAGTGGTTTCCTGCACCAACACAAGTGCGAAAAGTGGATTTTCAACACTAACACAAGTGCGAAAAGTGGGTTTTCAACACTAACAAAAGTGCGAAAAGTGGTTTCCTTCACTAATACAAGTGCGAAAAGTGGTTTTTCAACACTAACACAAGTGCGAAAAGTGGGTTTTCAACACTAACACAAGTGCGAAAAGTGGTTTTCCACACTAATACAAGTGCAAAAGTGGTTTCCTGCACCAACACAAGTGCGAAAAGTGGTTTTTCAACACTAACACAATTGCGAAAAGTGGTTTTTCAACACTAACACAAGTGCGAAAAGTGGTTTTTTCCACACTAATACAAGTGCAAAAGTGGTTTTTCAACACTAACACAAGTGCGAAAAGTGGTTTTTCCACACTAATACAAGTGCAAAAGTGGTTTCCTGCACCAACACAAGTGCGAAAAGTGGATTTTCAACACTAACACAAGTGCGAAAAGTGGGTTTTCAACACTAACAAAAGTGCGAAAAGTGGTTTCCTTCACTAACACAAGTGCGAAAAGTGGTTTTTCAACACTAACACAAGTGCGAAAAGTGGGTTTTCAACACTATCACAAGTGCGAAAAGTGGTTTTCCACACTAATACAAGTGCAAAAGTGGTTTCCTGCACCAACACAAGTGCGAAAAGTGGTTTTTCAACACTAACACAAGTGCGAAAAGTGTTTTTTCAACACTAACACAAGTGCGAAAAGTGGTTTTTCCACACTAATACAAGTGCAAAAGTGGTTTCCTGCACCAACACAAGTGCGAAAAGTGGTTTTTCAACACTAAGACAAGTGCGAAAAGTGGTTTTTCAACACTATCATAAGTGCAAAAAGTGTTTTATCCACACTAATACAAGTGCAAAAGTGGTTTCCTGCACCAACACAAGTGCGAAAAGTGGTTTTTCAACACTAACACAAGTGCGAAAAGTGGTTTTTCAGCACTATCACAAGTGCAAAAAGTGTTTTTTCCACACTAATACAAGTGCAAAAGTGGTTTCCTGCACCAACACAAGTGCGAAAAGTGGTTTCCTGCACCAACACAAGTGCGAAAAGTGGTTTTTCAACACTAACACAAGTGCGAAAAGTGGTTTTTCAACACTACCACAAGTGCAAAAAGTGTTTTTTCCACACTAATACAAGTGCAAAAGTGGTTTCCTGCACCAACACAAGTGCGAAAAGTCGTTTTTCAACACTAACACAAGTGCGAAAAGTGTTTTTTCAACACTAACACAAGTGCGAAAAGTGGTTTTACCACACTAATACAAGTGCAAAAGTGGTTTCCTGCACCAACACAAGTGCGAAAAGTGGTTTTTCAACACTAACACAAGTGCGAAAAGTGGTTTTTCAACACTATCACAAGTGCAAAAAGTGTTTTTTCCATACTAATACAAGTGCAAAAGTGGTTTCCTGCACCAACACAAGTGCAAAAAGTGGTTTTTCAACACTAACACAAGTGCGAAAAGTGGTTTTTCAACACTATCACAAGTGCAAAAAGTGTTTTTTCCACACTAATACAAGTGCAAAAGTGGTTTCTTGCACCAACACAAGTGCGAAAAGTGGTTTTTCAACACTAACGCAAGTGCGAAAAGTGTTTTTTCAACACTAACACAAGTGTAAAGAGTGGTTTTTCCACACTAATACAAGTGCAAAAGTGGTTTCCTGCACCAACACAAGTGCGAAAAGTGGTTTATCAACACTAACATATGTGCGAAAAGTGGTTTTTCAACACTAACACAAGTGCGAAAAGTGGATTTTCAACACTAACACAAGTGCGAAAAGTGGATTTTCAACACTAACACAAGTGCGAAAAGTGGTTTTTCAACACTATCACAAGTGCAAAAAGTGTTTTTTCCACACTAATACAAGTGCAAAAGTGGTTTTTCAACACTAACACAAGTGCGAAAAGTGGTTTTTCCGCACTAATACAAGTGCAAAAGTGGTTTCCTGCACCAACACAAGTGCGAAAAGTGGATTTTCAACACTAACACAGGTGCGAAAAGTGGTTTCCTTCACTAACACAAGTGTGAAAAGTGGTTTTTCAACACTAACACAGGTGCGAAAAGTGGTTTCCTTCACTAACACAAGTGTGAAAAGTGGTTTTTCAACACTAACACAAGTGCGAAAAGTGTTTTTTCAACACTAACACAAGTGCGAAAAGTGGTTTTTTCCACACTAATACAAGTGCAAAAGTGGTTTTTCAACACTAACACAAGTGCGAAAAGTGGTTTTTCCGCACTAATACAAGTGCAAAAGTGGTTTCCTGCACCAACACAAGTGCGAAAAGTGGATTTTCAACACTAACACAATTGCGAAAAGTGGGTTTTCAACACTAACAAAAGTGCGAAAAGTGGTTTCCTTCACTAACACAAGTGCGAAAAGTGGTTTTTCAACACTAACACAAGTGCGAAAAGTGGGTTTTCAACACTAATACAAGTGCGAAAAGTGGTTTTCCACACTAATACAAGTGCAAAAGTGGTTTCCTGCACCAACACAAGTGCAAAAAGTGGTTTTTCAACACTAACACAAGTGCGAAAAGTGGTTTTTTCCACACTAATACAAGTGCAAAAGTGGTTTTTCAACACTAACACAAGTGCGAAAAGTGGTTTTTCCACACTAATACAAGTGCAAAAGTGGTTTCCTGCACCAACACAAGTGCGAAAAGTGGATTTTCAACACTAACACAAGTGCGAAAAGTGGGTTTTCAACACTAACAAAAGTGCGAAAAGTGGTTTCCTTCACTAATACAAGTGCGAAAAGTGGTTTTTCAACACTAACACAAGTGCGAAAAGTGGGTTTTCAACACTAACACAAGTGCGAAAAGTGGTTTTCCACACTAATACAAGTGCAAAAGTGGTTTCCTGCACCAACACAAGTGCGAAAAGTGGTTTTTCAACACTAACACAAGTGCGAAAAGTGGTTTTTCAACACTAACACAAGTGCGAAAAGTGGTTTTTTCCACACTAATACAAGTGCAAAAGTGGTTTTTCAACACTAACACAAGTGCGAAAAGTGGTTTTTCCACACTAATACAAGTGCAAAAGTGGTTTCCTGCACCAACACAAGTGCGAAAAGTGGATTTTCAACACTAACACAAGTGCGAAAAGTGGGTTTTCAACACTAACAAAAGTGCGAAAAGTGGTTTCCTTCACTAACACAAGTGCGAAAAGTGGTTTTTCAACACTAACACAAGTGCGAAAAGTGGGTTTTCAACACTAACAAAAGTGCGAAAAGTGGTTTCCTTCACTAACACAAGTGCGAAAAGTGGTTTTTCAACACTAACACAAGTGCGAAAAGTGGGTTTTCAACACTATCACAAGTGCGAAAAGTGGTTTTCCACACTAATACAAGTGCAAAAGTGGTTTCCTGCACCAACACAAGTGCGAAAAGTGGTTTTTCAACACTAACACAAGTGCGAAAAGTGTTTTTTCAACACTAACACAAGTGCGAAAAGTGGTTTTTCCACACTAATACAAGTGCAAAAGTGGTTTCCTGCACCAACACAAGTGCGAAAAGTGGTTTTTCAACACTAAGACAAGTGCGAAAAGTGGTTTTTCAACACTATCATAAGTGCAAAAAGTGTTTTATCCACACTAATACAAGTGCAAAAGTGGTTTCCTGCACCAACACAAGTGCGAAAAGTGGTTTTTCAACACTAACACAAGTGCGAAAAGTGGTTTTTCAGCACTATCACAAGTGCAAAAAGTGTTTTTTCCACACTAATACAAGTGCAAAAGTGGTTTCCTGCACCAACACAAGTGCGAAAAGTGGTTTCCTGCACCAACACAAGTGCGAAAAGTGGTTTTTCAACACTAACACAAGTGCGAAAAGTGGTTTTTCAACACTACCACAAGTGCAAAAAGTGTTTTTTCCACACTAATACAAGTGCAAAAGTGGTTTCCTGCACCAACACAAGTGCGAAAAGTCGTTTTTCAACACTAACACAAGTGCGAAAAGTGTTTTTTCAACACTAACACAAGTGCGAAAAGTGGTTTTACCACACTAATACAAGTGCAAAAGTGGTTTCCTGCACCAACACAAGTGCGAAAAGTGGTTTTTCAACACTAACACAAGTGCGAAAAGTGGTTTTTCAACACTATCACAAGTGCAAAAAGTGTTTTTTCCATACTAATACAAGTGCAAAAGTGGTTTCCTGCACCAACACAAGTGCAAAAAGTGGTTTTTCAACACTAACACAAGTGCGAAAAGTGGTTTTTCAACACTATCACAAGTGCAAAAAGTGTTTTTTCCACACTAATACAAGTGCAAAAGAGGTTTCTTGCACCAACACAAGTGCGAAAAGTGGTTTTTCAACACTAACGCAAGTGCGAAAAGTGTTTTTTCAACACTAACACAAGTGTAAAGAGTGGTTTTTCCACACTAATACAAGTGCAAAAGTGGTTTCCTGCACCAACACAAGTGCGAAAAGTGGTTTATCAACACTAACATATGTGCGAAAAGTGGTTTTTCAACACTAACACAAGTGCGAAAAGTGGATTTTCAACACTAACACAAGTGCGAAAAGTGGATTTTCAACACTAACACAAGTGCGAAAAGTGGTTTTTCAACACTATCACAAGTGCAAAAAGTGTTTTTTCCACACTAATACAAGTGCAAAAGTGGTTTTTCAACACTAACACAAGTGCGAAAAGTGGTTTTTCCGCACTAATACAAGTGCAAAAGTGGTTTCCTGCACCAACACAAGTGCGAAAAGTGGATTTTCAACACTAACACAGGTGCGAAAAGTGGTTTCCTTCACTAACACAAGTGTGAAAAGTGGTTTTTCAACACTAACACAGGTGCGAAAAGTGGTTTCCTTCACTAACACAAGTGTGAAAAGTGGTTTTTCAACACTAACACAAGTGCGAAAAGTGTTTTTTCAACACTAACACAAGTGCGAAAAGTGGTTTTTTCCACACTAATACAAGTGCAAAAGTGGTTTTTCAACACTAACACAAGTGCGAAAAGTGGTTTTTCCGCACTAATACAAGTGCAAAAGTGGTTTCCTGCACCAACACAAGTGCGAAAAGTGGATTTTCAACACTAACACAATTGCGAAAAGTGGGTTTTCAACACTAACAAAAGTGCGAAAAGTGGTTTCCTTCACTAACACAAGTGCGAAAAGTGGTTTTTCAACACTAACACAAGTGCGAAAAGTGGGTTTTCAACACTAATACAAGTGCGAAAAGTGGTTTTCCACACTAATACAAGTGCAAAAGTGGTTTCCTGCACCAACACAAGTGCAAAAAGTGGTTTTTCAACACTAACACAAGTGCGAAAAGTGGTTTTTTCCACACTAATACAAGTGCAAAAGTGGTTTTTCAACACTAACACAAGTGCGAAAAGTGGTTTTTCCACACTAATACAAGTGCAAAAGTGGTTTCCTGCACCAACACAAGTGCGAAAAGTGGATTTTCAACACTAACACAAGTGCGAAAAGTGGGTTTTCAACACTAACAAAAGTGCGAAAAGTGGTTTCCTTCACTAATACAAGTGCGAAAAGTGGTTTTTCAACACTAACACAAGTGCGAAAAGTGGGTTTTCAACACTAACACAAGTGCGAAAAGTGGTTTTCCACACTAATACAAGTGCAAAAGTGGTTTCCTGCACCAACACAAGTGCGAAAAGTGGTTTTTCAACACTAACACAAGTGCGAAAAGTGGTTTTTCAACACTAACACAAGTGCGAAAAGTGGTTTTTTCCACACTAATACAAGTGCAAAAGTGGTTTTTCAACACTAACACAAGTGCGAAAAGTGGTTTTTCCACACTAATACAAGTGCAAAAGTGGTTTCCTGCACCAACACAAGTGCGAAAAGTGGATTTTCAACACTAACACAAGTGCGAAAAGTGGGTTTTCAACACTAACAAAAGTGCGAAAAGTGGTTTCCTTCACTAACACAAGTGCGAAAAGTGGTTTTTCAACACTAACACAAGTGCGAAAAGTGGGTTTTCAACACTAACACAAGTGCGAAAAGTGGTTTTCCACACTAATACAAGTGCAAAAGTGGTTTCCTGCACCAACACAAGTGCGAAAAGTGGTTTTTCAACACTAACACAAGTGCGAAAAGTGTTTTTTCAACACTAACACAAGTGCGAAAAGTGGTTTTTCCACACTAATACAAGTGCAAAAGTGGTTTCCTGCACCAACACAAGTGCGAAAAGTGGTTTTTCAACACTAAGACAAGTGCGAAAAGTGGTTTTTCAACACTATCATAAGTGCAAAAAGTGTTTTTTCCACACTAATACAAGTGCAAAAGTGGTTTCCTGCACCAACACAAGTGCGAAAAGTGGTTTTTCAACACTAACACAAGTGCGAAAAGTGGTTTTTCAGCACTATCACAAGTGCAAAAAGTGTTTTTTCCACACTAATACAAGTGCAAAAGTGGTTTCCTGCACCAACACAAGTGCGAAAAGTGGTTTCCTGCACCAACACAAGTGCGAAAAGTGGTTTTTCAACACTAACACAAGTGCGAAAAGTGGTTTTTCAACACTACCACAAGTGCAAAAAGTGTTTTTTCCACACTAATACAAGTGCAAAAGTGGTTTCCTGCACCAACACAAGTGCGAAAAGTCGTTTTTCAACACTAACACAAGTGCGAAAAGTGTTTTTTCAACACTAACACAAGTGCGAAAAGTGGTTTTACCACACTAATACAAGTGCAAAAGTGGTTTCCTGCACCAACACAAGTGCGAAAAGTGGTTTTTCAACACTAACACAAGTGCGAAAAGTGGTTTTTCAACACTATCACAAGTGCAAAAAGTGTTTTTTCCATACTAATACAAGTGCAAAAGTGGTTTCCTGCACCAACACAAGTGCAAAAAGTGGTTTTTCAACACTAACACAAGTGCGAAAAGTGGTTTTTCAACACTATCACAAGTGCAAAAAGTGTTTTTTCCACACTAATACAAGTGCAAAAGTGGTTTCTTGCACCAACACAAGTGCGAAAAGTGGTTTTTCAACACTAACGCAAGTGCGAAAAGTGTTTTTTCAACACTAACACAAGTGTAAAGAGTGGTTTTTCCACACTAATACAAGTGCAAAAGTGGTTTCCTGCACCAACACAAGTGCGAAAAGTGGTTTATCAACACTAACATATGTGCGAAAAGTGGTTTTTCAACACTAACACAAGTGCGAAAAGTGGATTTTCAACACTAACACAAGTGCGAAAAGTGGATTTTCAACACTAACACAAGTGCGAAAAGTGGTTTTTCAACACTATCACAAGTGCAAAAAGTGTTTTTTCCACACTAATACAAGTGCAAAAGTGGTTTTTCAACACTAACACAAGTGCGAAAAGTGGTTTTTCCGCACTAATACAAGTGCAAAAGTGGTTTCCTGCACCAACACAAGTGCGAAAAGTGGATTTTCAACACTAACACAGGTGCGAAAAGTGGTTTCCTTCACTAACACAAGTGTGAAAAGTGGTTTTTCAACACTAACACAGGTGCGAAAAGTGGTTTCCTTCACTAACACAAGTGTGAAAAGTGGTTTTTCAACACTAACACAAGTGCGAAAAGTGGTTTTTCAACACTAACACAAGTGCGAAAAGTGGTTTTTTCCACACTAATACAAGTGCAAAAGTGGTTTTTCAACACTAACACAAGTGCGAAAAGTGGTTTTTCCGCACTAATACAAGTGCAAAAGTGGTTTCCTGCACCAACACAAGTGCGAAAAGTGGATTTTCAACACTAACACAATTGCGAAAAGTGGGTTTTCAACACTAACAAAAGTGCGAAAAGTGGTTTCCTTCACTAACACAAGTGCGAAAAGTGGTTTTTCAACACTAACACAAGTGCGAAAAGTGGGTTTTCAACACTAATACAAGTGCGAAAAGTGGTTTTCCACACTAATACAAGTGCAAAAGTGGTTTCCTGCACCAACACAAGTGCAAAAAGTGGTTTTTCAACACTAACACAAGTGCGAAAAGTGGTTTTTTCCACACTAATACAAGTGCAAAAGTGGTTTTTCAACACTAACACAAGTGCGAAAAGTGGTTTTTCCACACTAATACAAGTGCAAAAGTGGTTTCCTGCACCAACACAAGTGCGAAAAGTGGATTTTCAACACTAACACAAGTGCGAAAAGTGGGTTTTCAACACTAACAAAAGTGCGAAAAGTGGTTTCCTTCACTAATACAAGTGTGAAAAGTGGTTTTTCAACACTAACACAAGTGCGAAAAGTGGGTTTTCAACACGAACACAAGTGCGAAAAGTGGTTTTCCACACTAATACAAGTGCAAAAGTGGTTTCCTGCACCAACACAAGTGCGAAAAGTGGTTTTTCAACACTAACACAAGTGCGAAAAGTGGTTTTTCAACACTAACACAAGTGCGAAAAGTGGTTTTTTCCACACTAATACAAGTGCAAAAGTGGTTTTTCAACACTAACACAAGTGCGAAAAGTGGTTTTTCCACACTAATACAAGTGCAAAAGTGGTTTCCTGCACCAACACAAGTGCGAAAAGTGGATTTTCAACACTAACACAAGTGCGAAAAGTGGGTTTTCAACACTAACAAAAGTGCGAAAAGTGGTTTCCTTCACTAACACAAGTGCGAAAAGTGGTTTTTCAACACTAACACAAGTGCGAAAAGTGGGTTTTCAACACTAACACAAGTGCGAAAAGTGGTTTTCCACACTAATACAAGTGCAAAAGTGGTTTCCTGCACCAACACAAGTGCGAAAAGTGGTTTTTCAACACTAACACAAGTGCGAAAAGTGTTTTTTCAACACTAACACAAGTGCGAAAAGTGGTTTTTCCACACTAATACAAGTGCAAAAGTGGTTTCCTGCACCAACACAAGTGCGAAAAGTGGTTTTTCAACACTAAGACAAGTGCGAAAAGTGGTTTTTCAACACTATCATAAGTGCAAAAAGTGTTTTTTCCACACTAATACAAGTGCAAAAGTGGTTTCCTGCACCAACACAAGTGCGAAAAGTGGTTTTTCAACACTAACACAAGTGCGAAAAGTGGTTTTTCAGCACTATCACAAGTGCAAAAAGTGTTTTTTCCACACTAATACAAGTGCAAAAGTGGTTTCCTGCACCAACACAAGTGCGAGAAGTGGTTTCCTGCACCAACACAAGTGCGAAAAGTGGTTTTTCAACACTAACACAAGTGCGAAAAGTGGTTTTTCAACACTACCACAAGTGCAAAAAGTGTTTTTTCCACACTAATACAAGTGCAAAAGTGGTTTCCTGCACCAACACAAGTGCGAAAAGTCGTTTTTCAACACTAACACAAGTGCGAAAAGTGTTTTTTCAACTCTAACACAAGTGCGAAAAGTGGTTTTACCACTCTAATACAAGTGCAAAAGTGGTTTCCTGCACCAACACAAGTGAGAAAAGTGGTTTTTCAACACTAACACAAGTGCGAAAAGTGGTTTTTCAACACTATCACAAGTGCAAAAAGTGTTTTTTCCATACTAATACAAGTGCAAAAGTGGTGTCCTGCACCAACACAAGTGCAAAAAGTGGTTTTTCAACACTAACACAAGTGCGAAAAGTGGTTTTTCAACACTATCACAAGTGCAAAAAGTGTTTTTTCCACACTAATACAAGTGCAAAAGTGGTTTTCTGCACCAACACAAGTGCAAAAAGTGGTTTTTCAACACTAACACAAGTGCGAAAAGTGGTTTTTTCCACACTAATACAAGTGCAAAAGTGGTTTTTCAACACTAACACAAGTGCGAAAAGTGGTTTTTCCACACTAATACAAGTGCAAAAGTGGTTTCCTGCACCAACACAAGTGCGAAAAGTGGATTTTCAACACTAACACAAGTGCGAAAAGTGGGTTTTCAACACTAACAAAAGTGCGAGAAGTGGTTTCCTTCACTAATACAAGTGCGAAAAGTGGTTTTTCAACACTAACACAAGTGCGAAAAGTGGGTTTTCAACACTAACACAAGTGCGAAAAGTGGTTTTCCACACTAATGCAAGTGCAAAAGTGGTTTCCTGCACCAACACAAGTGCGAAAAGTGGTTTTTCAACACTAACACAATTGCGAAAAGTGGTTTTTCAACACTAACACAAGTGCGAAAAGTGGTTTTTTCCACACTAATACAAGTGCAAAAGTGGTTTTTCAACACTAACACAAGTGCGAAAAGTTGGTTTTTCCACACTAATACAAGTGCAAAAGTGGTTTCCTGCACCAACACAAGTGCGAAAAGTGGATTTTCAACACTAACACAAGTGCGAAAAGTGGGTTTTCAACACTAACAAAAGTGCGAAAAGTGGTTTCCTTCACTAACACAAGTGCGAAAAGTGGTTTTTCAACACTAACACAAGTGCGAAAAGTGGGTTTTCAACACTAACACAAGTGCGAAAAGTGGTTTTCCACACTAATACAAGTGCAAAAGTGGTTTCCTGCACCAACACAAGTGCGAAAAGTGGTTTTTCAACACTAACACAAGTGCGAAAAGTGGTTTTTCCACACTAATACAAGTGCAAAAGTGGTTTCCTGCACCAACACAAGTGCGAAAAGTGGTTTTTCAACACTAACACAAGTGTGAAAAGTGGTTTTTCAACACTAACACAAGTGCGAAAAGTGGTTTTTTCCACACTAATACAAGTGCAAAAGTGGGTTTTCAACACTAACACAAGTGCGAAAAGTGGTTTTTCCACACTAATACAAGTGCAAAAGTGGTTTCCTGCACCAACACAAGTGCGAAAAGTGGATTTTCAACACTAACACAAGTGCGAAAAGTGGGTTTTCAACACTAACAAAAGTGCGAAAAGTGGTTTCCTTCACTAACACAAGTGCGAAAAGTGGTTTTTCAACACTAACACAAGTGCGAAAAGTGGGTTTTCAACACTAACACAAGTGCGAAAAGTGGTTTTCCACACTAATACAAGTGCAAAAGTGGTTTCCTGCACCAACACAAGTGCGAAAAGTGGTTTTTCAACACTAACAGAAGTGCGAAAAGTGTTTTTTCAACACTAACACAAGTGCGAAAAGTGGTTTTTCCACACTAATACAAGTGCAAAAGTGGTTTCCTGCACCAACACAAGTGCGAAAAGTGGTTTTTCAACACTAAGACAAGTGCGAAAAGTGGTTTTTCAACACTATCATAAGTGCAAAAAGTGTTTTTTCCACACTTATACAAGTGCAAAAGTGGTTTCCTGCACCAACACAAGTGCGAAAAGTGGTTTTTCAACACTAACACAAGTGCGAAAAGTGGTTTTTCAGCACTATCACAAGTGCAAAAAGTGTTTTTTCCACACTAATACAAGTGCAAAAGTGGTTTCCTGCACCAACACAAGTGCGAAAAGTGGTTTCCTGCACCAACACAAGTGCGAAAAGTGGTTTTTCAACACTAACACAAGTGCGAAAAGTGGTTTTTCAACACTACCACAAGTGCAAAAAGTGTTTTTTCCACATTAATACAAGTGCAAAAGTGGTTTCCTGCACCAACACAAGTGCGAAAAGTCGTTTTTCAACACTAACACAAGTGCGAAAAGTGTTTTTTCAACTCTAACACAAGTGCGAAAAGTGGTTTTACCACTCTAATACAAGTGCAAAAGTGGTTTCCTGCACCAACACAAGTGAGAAAAGTGGTTTTTCAACACTAACACAAGTGCGAAAAGTGGTTTTTCAACACTATCACAAGTGCAAAAAGTGTTTTTTCCATACTAATACAAGTGCAAAAGTGGTGTCCTGCACCAACACAAGTGCAAAAAGTGGTTTTTCAACACTAACACAAGTGCGAAAAGTGGTTTTTCAACACTATCACAAGTGCAAAAAGTGTTTTTTCCACACTAATACAAGTGCAAAAGTGGTTTTCTGCACCAACACAAGTGCAAAAAGTGGTTTTTCAACACTAACACAAGTGCGAAAAGTGGTTTTTTCCACACTAATACAAGTGCAAAAGTGGTTTTTCAACACTAACACAAGTGCGAAAAGTGGTTTTTCCACACTAATACAAGTGCAAAAGTGGTTTCCTGCACCAACACAAGTGCGAAAAGTGGATTTTCAACACTAACACAAGTGCGAAAAGTGGGTTTTCAACACTAACAAAAGTGCGAGAAGTGGTTTCCTTCACTAATACAAGTGCGAAAAGTGGTTTTTCAACACTAACACAAGTGCGAAAAGTGGGTTTTCAACACTAACACAAGTGCGAAAAGTGGTTTTCCACACTAATACAAGTGCAAAAGTGGTTTCCTGCACCAACACAAGTGCGAAAAGTGGTTTTTCAACACTAACACAATTGCGAAAAGTGGTTTTTCAACACTAACACAAGTGCGAAAAGTGGTTTTTTCCACACTAATACAAGTGCAAAAGTGGTTTTTCAACACTAACACAAGTGCGAAAAGTTGGTTTTTCCACACTAATACAAGTGCAAAAGTGGTTTCCTGCACCAACACAAGTGCGAAAAGTGGATTTTCAACACTAACACAAGTGCGAAAAGTGGGTTTTCAACACTAACAAAAGTGCGAAAAGTGGTTTCCTTCACTAACACAAGTGCGAAAAGTGGTTTTTCAACACTAACACAAGTGCGAAAAGTGGGTTTTCAACACTAACACAAGTGCGAAAAGTGGTTTTCCACACTAATACAAGTGCAAAAGTGGTTTCCTGCACCAACACAAGTGCGAAAAGTGGTTTTTCAACACTAACACAAGTGCGAAAAGTGGTTTTTCCACACTAATACAAGTGCAAAAGTGGTTTCCTGCACCAACACAAGTGCGAAAAGTGGTTTTTCAACACTAACACAAGTGTGAAAAGTGGTTTTTCAACACTAACACAAGTGCGAAAAGTGGTTTTTTCCACACTAATACAAGTGCAAAAGTGGTTTTTCAACACTAACACAAGTGCGAAAAGTGGTTTTTCCACACTAATACAAGTGCAAAAGTGGTTTCCTGCACCAACACAAGTGCGAAAAGTGGATTTTCAACACTAACACAAGTGCGAAAAGTGGGTTTTCAACACTAACAAAAGTGCGAAAAGTGGTTTCCTTCACTAACACAAGTGCGAAAAGTGGTTTTTCAACACTAACACAAGTGCGAAAAGTGGGTTTTCAACACTAACACAAGTGCGAAAAGTGGTTTTCCACACTAATACAAGTGCAAAAGTGGTTTCCTGCACCAACACAAGTGCGAAAAGTGGTTTTTCAACACTAACACAAGTGCGAAAAGTGTTTTTTCAACACTAACACAAGTGCGAAAAGTGGTTTTTCCACACTAATACAAGTGCAAAAGTGGTTTCCTGCACCAACACAAGTGCGAAAAGTGGTTTTTCAACACTAAGACAAGTGCGAAAAGTGGTTTTTCAACACTATCATAAGTGCAAAAAGTGTTTTTTCCACACTTATACAAGTGCAAAAGTGGTTTCCTGCACCAACACAAGTGCGAAAAGTGGTTTTTCAACACTAACACAAGTGCGAAAAGTGGTTTTTCAGCACTATCACAAGTGCAAAAAGTGTTTTTTCCACACTAATACAAGTGCAAAAGTGGTTTCCTGCACCAACACAAGTGCGAAAAGTGGTTTCCTGCACCAACACAAGTGCGAAAAGTGGTTTTTCAACACTAACACAAGTGCGAAAAGTGGTTTTTCAACACTACCACAAGTGCAAAAAGTGTTTTTTCCACATTAATACAAGTGCAAAAGTGGTTTCCTGCACCAACACAAGTGCGAAAAGTCGTTTTTCAACACTAACACAAGTGCGAAAAGTGTTTTTTCAACACTAACACTAGTGCGAAAAGTGGTTTTACCACACTAATACAAGTGCAAAAGTGGTTTCCTGCACCAACACAAGTGCGAAAAGTGGTTTTTCAACACTAACACAAGTGCGAAAAGTGGTTTTTCAACACTATCACAAGTGCAAAAAGTGTTTTTTCCATACTAATACAAGTGCAAAAGTGGTTTCCTGCACCAACACAAGTGCAAAAAGTGGTTTTTCAACACTAACACAAGTGCGAAAAGTGGTTTTTCAACACTATCACAAGTGCAAAAAGTGTTTTTTCCACACTAATACAAGTGCAAAAGTGGTTTTCTGCACCAACACAAGTGCAAAAAGTGGTTTTTCAACACTAACACAAGTGCGAAAAGTGGTTTTTTCCACACTAATACAAGTGCAAAAGTGGTTTTTCAACACTAACACAAGGGCGAAAAGTGGTTTTTCCACACTAATACAAGTGCAAAAGTGGTTTCCTGCACCAACACAAGTGCGAAAAGTGGATTTTCAACACTAACACAAGTGCGAAAAGTGGGTTTTCAACACTAACAAAAGTGCGAAAAGTGGTTTCCTTCACTAATACAAGTGCGAAAAGTGGTTTTTCAACACTAACACAAGTGCGAAAAGTGGGTTTTCAACACTAACACAAGTGCGAAAAGTGGTTTTCCACACTAATACAAGTGCAAAAGTGGTTTCCTGCACCAACACAAGTGCGAAAAGTGGTTTTTCAACACTAACACAATTGCGAAAAGTGGTTTTTCAACACTAACACAAGTGCGAAAAGTGGTTTTTTCCACACTAATACAAGTGCAAAAGTGGTTTTTCAACACTAACACAAGTGCGAAAAGTGGTTTTTCCACACTAATACAAGTGCAAAAGTGGTTTCCTGCACCAACACAAGTGCGAAAAGTGGATTTTCAACACTAACACAAGTGCGAAAAGTGGGTTTTCAACACTAACAAAAGTGCGAAAAGTGGTTTCCTTCACTAACACAAGTGCGAAAAGTGGTTTTTCAACACTAACACAAGTGCGAAAAGTGGGTTTTCAACACTAACACAAGTGCGAAAAGTGGTTTTCCACACTAATACAAGTGCAAAAGTGGTTTCCTGCACCAACACAAGTGCGAAAAGTGGTTTTTCAACACTAACACAAGTGCGAAAAGTGTTTTTTCAACACTAACACAAGTGCGAAAAGTGGTTTTTCCACACTAATACAAGTGCAAAAGTGGTTTCCTGCACCAACACAAGTGCGAAAAGTGGTTTTTCAACACTAAGACAAGTGCGAAAAGTGGTTTTTCAACACTATCATAGTGCAAAAAGTGTTTTTTCCACACTAATACAAGTGCAAAAGTGGTTTCCTGCACCAACACAAGTGCGAAAAGTGGTTTTTCAACACTAACACAAGTGCGAAAAGTGGTTTTTCAGCACTATCACAAGTGCAAAAAGTGTTTTTTCCACACTAATACAAGTGCAAAAGTGGTTTCCTGCACCAACACAAGTGCGAAAAGTGGTTTCCTGCACCAACACAAGTGCGAAAAGTGGTTTTTCAACACTAACACAAGTGCGAAAAGTGGTTTTTCAACACTACCACAAGTGCAAAAAGTGTTTTTTCCACACTAATACAAGTGCAAAAGTGGTTTCCTGCACCAACACAAGTGCGAAAAGTCGTTTTTCAACACTAACACAAGTGCGAAAAGTGTTTTTTCAACACTAACACAAGTGCGAAAAGTGGTTTTACCACACTAATACAAGTGCAAAAGTGGTTTCCTGCACCAACACAAGTGCGAAAAGTGGTTTTTCAACACTAACACAAGTGCGAAAAGTGGTTTTTCAACACTATCACAAGTGCAAAAAGTGTTTTTTCCATACTAATACAAGTGCAAAAGTGGTTTCCTGCACCAACACAAGTGCAAAAAGTGGTTTTTCAACACTAACACAAGTGCGAAAAGTGGTTTTTCAACACTATCACAAGTGCAAAAAGTGTTTTTTCCACACTAATACAAGTGCAAAAGTGGTTTCTTGCACCAACACAAGTGCGAAAAGTGTTTTTTCAACACTAACGCAAGTGCGAAAAGTGTTTTTTCAACACTAACACAAGTGTAAAGAGTGGTTTTTCCACACTAATACAAGTGCAAAAGTGGTTTCCTGCACCAACACAAGTGCGAAAAGTGGTTTATCAACACTAACATATGTGTGAAAAGTGGTTTTTCAACACTAACACAAGTGCGAAAAGTGGATTTTCAACACTAACACAAGTGCGAAAAGTGGATTTTCAACACTAACACAAGTGCGAAAAGTGGTTTTTCAACACTATCACAAGTGCAAAAAGTGTTTTTTCCACACTAATACAAGTGCAAAAGTGGTTTCCTGCACCAACACAAGTGCGAAAAGTGGTTTTTCAACACTAACACAAGTGCGAAATGTGTTTTTTTAACACTAACACAAGTGTGAAAAGTGGTTTTTTCCACACTAATACAAGTGCAAAAGTGGTTTCCTGCACCAACACAAGTGCGAAAAGTGGTTTTTCAACACTAACACAAGTGCAAAAAGTGTTTTTTCCACACTAATACAAGTGCAAAAGTGGTTTCCTGCACCAACACAAGTGCGAAAAGTGGTTTTTCAACACTAACACAAGTGCGAAAAGTGTGTTTTAAACACTATCACAAGTGCAAAAAGTGTTTTTTCCACACTAATACAAGTGCAAAAGTGGTTTCCTGCACCAACACAAGTGCGAAAAGTGGATTTTCAACACTAACACAAGTGCGAAAATTGGGTTTTCAACACTAACACAAGTGCGAAAAGTGGTTTCCTTCACTAACACAAGTGCGAAAAGTGGTTTTTCAACACTAACACAAGTGCAAAAAGTGTTTTTTCCACACTAATACAAGTGCAAAAGTGGTTTCCTGCACCAACACAAGTGCGAAAAGTGGTTTTTCAACACTAACACAAGTGCGAAAAGTGTGTTTTCAACACTATCACAAGTGCGAAAAGTGGTTTTCCACACTAATACAAGTGCAAAAGTGGTTTCCTGCACCAACACAAGTGCGAAAAGTGGTTTTTCAACACTAACACAATTGCGAAAAGTGGTTTTTCAACACTAACACAAGTGCGAAAAGTGGTTTTTTCCACACTAATACAAGTGCAAAAGTGGTTTTTCAACACTAACACAAGTGCGAAAAGTGGTTTTTCCACACTAATACAAGTGCAAAAGTGGTTTCCTGCACCAACACAAGTGCGAAAAGTGGATTTTCAACACTAACACAAGTGCGAAAAGTGGGTTTTCAACACTAACAAAAGTGCGAAAAGTGGTTTCCTTCACTAACACAAGTGCGAAAAGTGGTTTTTCAACACTAACACAAGTGCGAAAAGTGGGTTTTCAACACTAACACAAGTGCGAAAAGTGGTGTTCCACACTAATACAAGTGCAAAAGTGGTTTCCTGCACCAACACAAGTGCGAAAAGTGGTTTTTCAACACTAACACAAGTGCGAAAAGTGTTTTTTCAACACTAACACAAGTGCGAAAAGTGATTTTTCCACACTAATACAAGTGCAAAAGTGGTTTCCTGCACCAACACAAGTGCGAAAAGTGGTTTTTCAACACTAAGACAAGTGCGAAAAGTGGTTTTTCAACACTATCATAAGTGCAAAAAGTGTTTTTTCCACACTAATACAAGTGCAAAAGTGGTTTCCTGCACCAACACAAGTGCGAAAAGTGGTTTTTCAACACTAACACAAGTGCGAAAAGTGGTTTTTCAGCACTATCACAAGTGCAAAAAGTGTTTTTTCTACACTAATACAAGTGCAAAAGTGGTTTCCTGCACCAACACAAGTGCGAAAAGTGGTTTCCTGCACCAACACAAGTGCGAAAAGTGGTTTTTCAACACTAACACAAGTGCGAAAAGTGGTTTTTCAACACTACCACAAGTGCAAAAAGTGTTTTTACCACACTAATACAAGTGCAAAAGTGGTTTCCTGCACCAACACAAGTGCGAAAAGTCGTTTTTCAACACTAACACAAGTGCGAAAAGTGTTTTTTCAACACTAACACAAGTGCGAAAAGTGGTTTTACCACACTAATACAAGTGCAAAAGTGGTTTCCTGCACCAACACAAGTGCGAAAAGTGGTTTTTCAACACTAACACAAGTGCGAAAAGTGGTTTTTCAACACTATCACAAGTGCAAAAAGTGTTTTTCCATACTAATACAAGTGCAAAAGTGGTTTCCTGCACCAACACAAGTGCAAAAAGTGGTTTTTCAACACTAACACAAGTGCGAAAAGTGGTTTTTCAACACTATCACAAGTGCAAAAAGTGTTTTTCCACACTAATACAAGTGCAAAAGTGGTTTCTTGCACCAACACAAGTGCGAAAAGTGGTTTTTCAACACTAACGCAAGTGCGAAAAGTGTTTTTTCAACACTAACACAAGTGTAAAGAGTGGTTTTTCCACACTAATACAAGTGCAAAAGTGGTTTCCTGCACCAACACAAGTGCGAAAAGTGGTTTATCAACACTAACATATGTGCGAAAAGTGGTTTTTCAACACTAACACAAGTGCGAAAAGTGGATTTTCAACACTAACACAAGTGCGAAAAGTGGATTTTCAACACTAACACAAGTGCGAAAAGTGGTTTTTCAACACTATCACAAGTGCAAAAAGTGTTTTTTCCACACTAATACAAGTGCAAAAGTGGTTTCCTGCACCAACACAAGTGCGAAAAGTGGTTTTTCAACACTAACACAAGTGCGAAATGTGTTTTTTTAACACTAACACAAGTGTGAAAAGTGGTTTTTTCCACACTAATACAAGTGCAAAAGTGGTTTCCTGCACCAACACAAGTGCGAAAAGTGGTTTTTCAACACTAACACAAGTGCAAAAAGTGTTTTTTCCACACTAATACAAGTGCAAAAGTGGTTTCCTGCACCAACACAAGTGCGAAAAGTGGTTTTTCAACACTAACACAAGTGCGAAAAGTGTGTTTTAAACACTATCACAAGTGCAAAAAGTGTTTTTTCCACACTAATACAAGTGCAAAAGTGGTTTCCTGCACCAACACAAGTGCGAAAAGTGGATTTTCAACACTAACACAAGTGCGAAAATTGGGTTTTCAACACTAACACAAGTGCGAAAAGTGGTTTCCTTCACTAACACAAGTGCGAAAAGTGGTTTTTCAACACTAACACAAGTGCAAAAAGTGTTTTTTTCCACACTAATACAAGTGCAAAAGTGGTTTCCTGCACCAACACAAGTGCGAAAAGTGGATTTTCAACACTAACACAAGTGCGAAAAGTGGGTTTTCAACACTAACACAAGTGCGAAAAGTGGTTTCCTTCACTAACACAAGTGCGAAAAGTGGTTTTTCCACACTAATACAAGTGCAAAAGTGGTTTCCTGCACCAACACAAGTGCGAAAAGTGGTTTCCTGCACCAACACAAGTGCGAAAAGTGGTTTTTCAACACTAACACAAGTGCGAAAAGTGGTTTTTCAACACTACCACAAGTGCAAAAAGTGTTTTTTCCACACTAATACAAGTGCAAAAGTGGTTTCCTGCACCAACACAAGTGCGAAAAGTCGTTTTTCAACACTAACACAAGTGCGAAAAGTGTTTTTTCAACACTAACACAAGTGCGAAAAGTGGTTTTACCACACTAATACAAGTGCAAAAGTGGTTTCCTGCACCAACACAAGTGCGAAAAGTGGTTTTTCAACACTAACACAAGTGCGAAAAGTGGTTTTTCAACACTATCACAAGTGCAAAAAGTGTTTTTTCCATACTAATACAAGTGCAAAAGTGGTTTCCTGCACCAACACAAGTGCAAAAAGTGGTTTTTCAACACTAACACAAGTGCGAAAAGTGGTTTTTTCCACACTAATACAAGTGCAAAAGTGGTTTTTCAACACTAACACAAGTGCGAAAAGTGGTTTTTCCACACTAATACAAGTGCAAAAGTGGTTTCCTGCACCAACACAAGTGCGAAAAGTGGATTTTCAACACTAACACAAGTGCGAAAAGTGGGTTTTCAACACTAACAAAAGTGCGAAAAGTGGTTTCCTTCACTAACACAAGTGCGAAAAGTGGTTTTTCAACACTAACACAAGTGCGAAAAGTGGGTTTTCAACACTAACACAAGTGCGAAAAGTGGTTTTCCACACTAATACAAGTGCAAAAGTGGTTTCCTGCACCAACACAAGTGCGAAAAGTGGTTTTTCAACACTAACACAAGTGCGAAAAGTGTTTTTTCAACACTAACACAAGTGCGAAAAGTGGTTTTTCCACACTAATACAAGTGCAAAAGTGGTTTCCTGCACCAACACAAGTGCGAAAAGTGGTTTTTCAACACTAAGACAAGTGCGAAAAGTGGTTTTTCAACACTATCATAAGTGCAAAAAGTGTTTTTTCCACACTAATACAAGTGCAAAAGTGGTTTCCTGCACCAACACAAGTGCGAAAAGTGGTTTTTCAACACTAACACAAGTGCGAAAAGTGGTTTTTCAGCACTATCACAAGTGCAAAAAGTGTTTTTTCCACACTAATACAAGTGCAAAAGTGGTTTCCTGCACCAACACAAGTGCGAAAAGTGGTTTCCTGCACCAACACAAGTGCGAAAAGTGGTTTTTCAACACTAACACAAGTGCGAAAAGTGGTTTTTCCACACTAATACAAGTGCAAAAGTGGTTTCCTGCACCAACACAAGTGCGAAAAGTCGTTTTTCAACACTAACACAAGTGCGAAAAGTGTTTTTTCAACACTAACACAAGTGCGAAAAGTGGTTTTACCACACTAATACAAGTGCAAAAGTGGTTTCCTGCACCAACACAAGTGCGAAAAGTGGTTTTTCAACACTAACACAAGTGCGAAAAGTGGTTTTTCAACACTATCACAAGTGCAAAAAGTGTTTTTTCCATACTAATACAAGTGCAAAAGTGGTTTCCTGCACCAACACAAGTGCAAAAAGTGGTTTTTCAACACTAACACAAGTGCGAAAAGTGGTTTTTCAACACTATCACAAGTGCAAAAAGTGTTTTTTCCACACTAATACAAGTGCAAAAGTGGTTTCTTGCACCAACACAAGTGCGAAAAGTGTTTTTTCAACACTAACGCAAGTGCGAAAAGTGTTTTTTCAACACTAACACAAGTGTAAAGAGTGGTTTTTCCACACTAATACAAGTGCAAAAGTGGTTTCCTGCACCAACACAAGTGCGAAAAGTGGTTTATCAACACTAACATATGTGTGAAAAGTGGTTTTTCAACACTAACACAAGTGCGAAAAGTGGATTTTCAACACTAACACAAGTGCGAAAAGTGGATTTTCAACACTAACACAAGTGCGAAAAGTGGTTTTTCAACACTATCACAAGTGCAAAAAGTGTTTTTTCCACGCTAATACAAGTGCAAAAGTGGTTTCCTGCACCAACACAAGTGCGAAAAGTGGTTTTTCAACACTAACACAAGTGCGAAATGTGTTTTTTTTAACACTAACACAAGTGTGAAAAGTGGTTTTTTCCACACTAATACAAGTGCAAAAGTGGTTTCCTGCACCAACACAAGTGCGAAAAGTGGTTTTTCAACACTAACACAAGTGCAAAAGTGGTTTCCTGCACCAACACAAGTGCGAAAAGTGGTTTTTCAACACTAACACAATTGCGAAAAGTGGTTTTTCAACACTAACACAAGTGCGAAAAGTGGTTTTTTCCACACTAATACAAGTGCAAAAGTGGTTTTTCAACACTAACACAAGTGCGAAAAGTGGTTTTTCCACACTAATACAAGTGCAAAAGTGGTTTCCTGCACCAACACAAGTGCGAAAAGTGGATTTTCAACACTAACACAAGTGCGAAAAGTGGGTTTTCAACACTAACAAAAGTGCGAAAAGTGGTTTCCTTCACTAACACAAGTGCGAAAAGTGGTTTTTCAACACTAACACAAGTGCGAAAAGTGGGTTTTCAACACTAACACAAGTGCGAAAAGTGGTTTTCCACACTAATACAAGTGCAAAAGTGGTTTCCTGCACCAACACAAGTGCGAAAAGTGGTTTTTCAACACTAACACAAGTGCGAAAAGTGTTTTTTCAACACTAACACAAGTGCGAAAAGTGGTTTTTCCACACTAATACAAGTGCAAAAGTGGTTTCCTGCACCAACACAAGTGCGAAAAGTGGTTTTTCAACACTAAGACAAGTGCGAAAAGTGGTTTTTCAACACTATCATAAGTGCAAAAAGTGTTTTTTCCACACTAATACAAGTGCAAAAGTGGTTTCCTGCACCAACACAAGTGCGAAAAGTGGTTTTTCAACACTAACACAAGTGCGAAAAGTGGTTTTTCAGCACTATCACAAGTGCAAAAAGTGTTTTTTTCCACACTAATACAAGTGCAAAAGTGGTTTCCTGCACCAACACAAGTGCGAAAAGTGGTTTCCTGCACCAACACAAGTGCGAAAAGTGGTTTTTCAACACTAACACAAGTGCGAAAAGTGGTTTTTCAACACTACCACAAGTGCAAAAAGTGTTTTTTCCACACTAATACAAGTGCAAAAGTGGTTTCCTGCACCAACACAAGTGCGAAAAGTCGTTTTTCAACACTAACACAAGTGCGAAAAGTGTTTTTTCAACACTAACACAAGTGCGAAAAGTGGTTTTACCACACTAATACAAGTGCAAAAGTGGTTTCCTGCACCAACACAAGTGCGAAAAGTGGTTTTTCAACACTAACGCAAGTGCGAAAAGTGTTTTTTCAACACTAACACAAGTGTAAAGAGTGGTTTTTCCACACTAATACAAGTGCAAAAGTGGTTTCCTGCACCAACACAAGTGCGAAAAGTGGTTTATCAACACTAACATATGTGCGAAAAGTGGTTTTTCAACACTAACACAAGTGCGAAAAGTGGATTTTCAACACTAACACAAGTGCGAAAAGTGGATTTTCAACACTAACACAAGTGCGAAAAGTGGTTTTTCAACACTATCACAAGTTCAAAAAGTGTTTTTTCCACACTAATACAAGTGCAAAAGTGGTTTCCTGCACCAACACAAGTGCGAAAAGTGGTTTTTCAACACTAACACAAGTGCGAAATGTGTTTTTTTAACACTAACACAAGTGTGAAAAGTGGTTTTTTCCACACTAATACAAGTGCAAAAGTGGTTTCCTGCACCAACACAAGTGCGAAAAGTGGTTTTTCAACACTAACACAAGTGCAAAAAGTGTTTTTTCCACACTAATACAAGTGCAAAAGTGGTTTCCTGCACCAACACAAGTGCGAAAAGTGGTTTTTCAACACTAACACAAGTGCGAAAAGTGTGTTTTAAACACTATCACAAGTGCAAAAAGTGTTTTTTCCACACTAATACAAGTGCAAAAGTGGTTTCCTGCACCAACACAAGTGCGAAAAGTGGATTTTCAACACTAACACAAGTGCGAAAATTGGGTTTTCAACACTAACACAAGTGCGAAAAGTGGTTTCCTTCACTAACACAAGTGCGAAAAGTGGTTTTTCAACACTAACACAAGTGCAAAAAGTGTTTTTTCCACACTAATACAAGTGCAAAAGTGGTTTCCTGCACCAACACAAGTGCGAAAAGTGGATTTTCAACACTAACACAAGTGCGAAAAGTGGGTTTTCAACACTAACACAAGTGCGAAAAGTGGTTTCCTTCACTAACACAAGTGCGAAAAGTGGTTTTTCCACACTAATACAAGTGCAAAAGTGGTTTCCTGCACCAACACAAGTGCGAAAAGTGGTTTCCTGCACCAACACAAGTGCGAAAAGTGGTTTTTCAACACTAACACAAGTGCGAAAAGTGGTTTTTCAACACTACCACAAGTGCAAAAAGTGTTTTTTCCACACTAATACAAGTGCAAAAGTGGTTTCCTGCACCAACACAAGTGCGAAAAGTCGTTTTTCAACACTAACACAAGTGCGAAAAGTGTTTTTTCAACACTAACACAAGTGCGAAAAGTGGTTTTACCACACTAATACAAGTGCAAAAGTGGTTTCCTGCACCAACACAAGTGCGAAAAGTGGTTTTTCAACACTAACACAAGTGCGAAAAGTGGTTTTTCAACACTATCACAAGTGCAAAAAGTGTTTTTTCCATACTAATACAAGTGCAAAAGTGGTTTCCTGCACCAACACAAGTGCAAAAAGTGGTTTTTCAACACTAACACAAGTGCGAAAAGTGGTTTTTTCCACACTAATACAAGTGCAAAAGTGGTTTTTCAACACTAACACAAGTGCGAAAAGTGGTTTTTCCACACTAATACAAGTGCAAAAGTGGTTTCCTGCACCAACACAAGTGCGAAAAGTGGATTTTCAACACTAACACAAGTGCGAAAAGTGGGTTTTCAACACTAACAAAAGTGCGAAAAGTGGTTTCCTTCACTAACACAAGTGCGAAAAGTGGTTTTTCAACACTAACACAAGTGCGAAAAGTGGGTTTTCAACACTAACACAAGTGCGAAAAGTGGTTTTCCACACTAATACAAGTGCAAAAGTGGTTTCCTGCACCAACACAAGTGCGAAAAGTGGTTTTTCAACACTAACACAAGTGCGAAAAGTGTTTTTTCAACACTAACACAAGTGCGAAAATTGGTTTTTCCACACTAATACAAGTGCAAAAGTGGTTTCCTGCACCAACACAAGTGCGAAAAGTGGTTTTTCAACACTAAGACAAGTGCGAAAAGTGGTTTTTCAACACTATCATAAGTGCAAAAAGTGTTTTTTCCACACTAATACAAGTGCAAAAGTGGTTTCCTGCACCAACACAAGTGCGAAAAGTGGTTTTTCAACACTAACACAAGTGCGAAAAGTGGTTTTTCAGCACTATCACAAGTGCAAAAAGTGTTTTTTCCACACTAATACAAGTGCAAAAGTGGTTTCCTGCACCAACACAAGTGCGAAAAGTGGTTTCCTGCACCAACACAAGTGCGAAAAGTGGTTTTTCAACACTAACACAAGTGCGAAAAGTGGTTTTTCCACACTAATACAAGTGCAAAAGTGGTTTCCTGCACCAACACAAGTGCGAAAAGTCGTTTTTCAACACTAACACAAGTGCGAAAAGTGTTTTTTCAACACTAACACAAGTGCGAAAAGTGGTTTTACCACACTAATACAAGTGCAAAAGTGGTTTCCTGCACCAACACAAGTGCGAAAAGTGGTTTTTCAACACTAACACAAGTGCGAAAAGTGGTTTTTCAACACTATCACAAGTGCAAAAAGTGTTTTTTCCATACTAATACAAGTGCAAAAGTGGTTTCCTGCACCAACACAAGTGCAAAAAGTGGTTTTTCAACACTAACACAAGTGCGAAAAGTGGTTTTTCAACACTATCACAAGTGCAAAAAGTGTTTTTTCCACACTAATACAAGTGCAAAAGTGGTTTCTTGCACCAACACAAGTGCGAAAAGTGTTTTTTCAACACTAACGCAAGTGCGAAAAGTGTTTTTTCAACACTAACACAAGTGTAAAGAGTGGTTTTTCCACACTAATACAAGTGCAAAAGTGGTTTCCTGCACCAACACAAGTGCGAAAAGTGGTTTATCAACACTAACATATGTGTGAAAAGTGGTTTTTCAACACTAACACAAGTGCGAAAAGTGGATTTTCAACACTAACACAAGTGCGAAAAGTGGATTTTCAACACTAACACAAGTGCGAAAAGTGGTTTTTCAACACTATCACAAGTGCAAAAAGTGTTTTTTCCACACTAATACAAGTGCAAAAGTGGTTTCCTGCACCAACACAAGTGCGAAAAGTGGTTTTTCAACACTAACACAAGTGCGAAATGTGTTTTTTTTAACACTAACACAAGTGTGAAAAGTGGTTTTTTCCACACTAATACAAGTGCAAAAGTGGTTTCCTGCACCAACACAAGTGCGAAAAGTGGTTTTTCAACACTAACACAAGTGCAAAAGTGGTTTCCTGCACCAACACAAGTGCGAAAAGTGGTTTTTCAACACTAACACAATTGCGAAAAGTGGTTTTTCAACACTAACACAAGTGCGAAAAGTGGTTTTTTCCACACTAATACAAGTGCAAAAGTGGTTTTTCAACACTAACACAAGTGCGAAAAGTGGTTTTTCCACACTAATACAAGTGCAAAAGTGGTTTCCTGCACCAACACAAGTGCGAAAAGTGGATTTTCAACACTAACACAAGTGCGAAAAGTGGGTTTTCAACACTAACAAAAGTGCGAAAAGTGGTTTCCTTCACTAACACAAGTGCGAAAAGTGGTTTTTCAACACTAACACAAGTGCGAAAAGTGGGTTTTCAACACTAACACAAGTGCGAAAAGTGGTTTTCCACACTAATACAAGTGCAAAAGTGGTTTCCTGCACCAACACAAGTGCGAAAAGTGGTTTTTCAACACTAACACAAGTGCGAAAAGTGTTTTTTCAACACTAACACAAGTGCGAAAAGTGGTTTTTCCACACTAATACAAGTGCAAAAGTGGTTTCCTGCACCAACACAAGTGCGAAAAGTGGTTTTTCAACACTAAGACAAGTGCGAAAAGTGGTTTTTCAACACTATCATAAGTGCAAAAAGTGTTTTTTCCACACTAATACAAGTGCAAAAGTGGTTTCCTGCACCAACACAAGTGCGAAAAGTGGTTTTTCAACACTAACACAAGTGCGAAAAGTGGTTTTTCAGCACTATCACAAGTGCAAAAAGTGTTTTTTTCCACACTAATACAAGTGCAAAAGTGGTTTCCTGCACCAACACAAGTGCGAAAAGTGGTTTCCTGCACCAACACAAGTGCGAAAAGTGGTTTTTCAACACTAACACAAGTGCGAAAAGTGGTTTTTCAACACTACCACAAGTGCAAAAAGTGTTTTTTCCACACTAATACAAGTGCAAAAGTGGTTTCCTGCACCAACACAAGTGCGAAAAGTCGTTTTTCAACACTAACACAAGTGCGAAAAGTGTTTTTTCAACACTAACACAAGTGCGAAAAGTGGTTTTACCACACTAATACAAGTGCAAAAGTGGTTTCCTGCACCAACACAAGTGCGAAAAGTGGTTTTTCAACACTAACACAAGTGCGAAAAGTGGTTTTTCAACACTATCACAAGTGCAAAAAGTGTTTTTTCCATACTAATACAAGTGCAAAAGTGGTTTCCTGCACCAACACAAGTGCAAAAAGTGGTTTTTCAACACTAACACAAGTGCGAAAAGTGGTTTTTCAACACTATCACAAGTGCAAAAAGTGTTTTTTCCACACTAATACAAGTGCAAAAGTGGTTTCTTGCACCAACACAAGTGCGAAAAGTGTTTTTTCAACACTAACGCAAGTGCGAAAAGTGTTTTTTCAACACTAACACAAGTGTAAAGAGTGGTTTTTCCACACTAATACAAGTGCAAAAGTGGTTTCCTGCACCAACACAAGTGCGAAAAGTGGTTTATCAACACTAACATATGTGTGAAAAGTGGTTTTTCAACACTAACACAAGTGCGAAAAGTGGATTTTCAACACTAACACAAGTGCGAAAAGTGGATTTTCAACACTAACACAAGTGCGAAAAGTGGTTTTTCAACACTATCACAAGTGCAAAAAGTGTTTTTTCCACACTAATACAAGTGCAAAAGTGGTTTCCTGCACCAACACAAGTGCGAAAAGTGGTTTTTCAACACTAACACAAGTGCGAAATGTGTTTTTTTAACACTAACACAAGTGTAAAAAGTGGTTTTTTCCACACTAATACAAGTGCAAAAGTGGTTTCCTGCACCAACACAAGTGCGAAAAGTGGTTTTTCAACACTAACACAAGTGCAAAAAGTGTTTTTTCCACACTAATACAAGTGCAAAAGTGGTTTCCTGCACCAACACAAGTGCGAAAAGTGGTTTTTCAACACTAACACAAGTGCGAAAAGTGTGTTTTAAACACTATCACAAGTGCAAAAAGTGTTTTTTCCACACTAATACAAGTGCAAAAGTGGTTTCCTGCACCAACACAAGTGCGAAAAGTGGATTTTCAACACTAACACAAGTGCGAAAATTGGGTTTTCAACACTAACACAAGTGCGAAAAGTGGTTTCCTTCACTAACACAAGTGCGAAAAGTGGTTTTTCAACACTAACACAAGTGCAAAAAGTGTTTTTTCCACACTAATACAAGTGCAAAAGTGGTTTCCTGCACCAACACAAGTGCGAAAAGTGGTTTTTCAACACTAACACAAGTGCGAAAAGTGTGTTTTCAACACTATCACAAGTGCGAAAAGTGGTTTTCCACACTAATACAAGTGCAAAAGTGGTTTCCTGCACCAACACAAGTGCGAAAAGTGGTTTTTCAACACTAACACAATTGCGAAAAGTGGTTTTTCAACACTAACACAAGTGCGAAAAGTGGTTTTTTCCACACTAATACAAGTGCAAAAGTGGTTTTTCAACACTAACACAAGTGCGAAAAGTGGTTTTTCCACACTAATACGAGTGCAAAAGTGGTTTCCTGCACCAACACAAGTGCGAAAAGTGGATTTTCAACACTAACACAAGTGCGAAAAGTGGGTTTTCAACACTAACAAAAGTGCGAAAAGTGGTTTCCTTCACTAACACAAGTGCGAAAAGTGGTTTTTCAACACTAACACAAGTGCGAAAAGTGGGTTTTCAACACTAACACAAGTGCGAAAAGTGGTTTTCCACACTAATACAAGTGCAAAAGTGGTTTCCTGCACCAACACAAGTGCGAAAAGTGGTTTTTCAACACTAACACAAGTGCGAAAAGTGTTTTTTCAACACTAACACAAGTGCGAAAAGTGATTTTTCCACACTAATACAAGTGCAAAAGTGGTTTCCTGCACCAACACAAGTGCGAAAAGTGGTTTTTCAACACTAAGACAAGTGCGAAAAGTGGTTTTTCAACACTATCATAAGTGCAAAAAGTGTTTTTTCCACACTAATACAAGTGCAAAAGTGGTTTCCTGCACCAACACAAGTGCGAAAAGTGGTTTTTCAACACTAACACAAGTGCGAAAAGTGGTTTTTCAGCACTATCACAAGTGCAAAAAGTGTTTTTTCTACACTAATACAAGTGCAAAAGTGGTTTCCTGCACCAACACAAGTGCGAAAAGTGGTTTCCTGCACCAACACAAGTGCGAAAAGTGGTTTTTCAACACTAACACAAGTGCGAAAAGTGGTTTTTCAACACTACCACAAGTGCAAAAAGTGTTTTTACCACACTAATACAAGTGCAAAAGTGGTTTCCTGCACCAACACAAGTGCGAAAAGTCGTTTTTCAACACTAACACAAGTGCGAAAAGTGTTTTTTCAACACTAACACAAGTGCGAAAAGTGGTTTTACCACACTAATACAAGTGCAAAAGTGGTTTCCTGCACCAACACAAGTGCGAAAAGTGGTTTTTCAACACTAACACAAGTGCGAAAAGTGGTTTTTCAACACTATCACAAGTGCAAAAAGTGTTTTTTCCATACTAATACAAGTGCAAAAGTGGTTTCCTGCACCAACACAAGTGCAAAAAGTGGTTTTTCAACACTAACACAAGTGCGAAAAGTGGTTTTTCAACACTATCACAAGTGCAAAAAGTGTTTTTCCACACTAATACAAGTGCAAAAGTGGTTTCTTGCACCAACACAAGTGCGAAAAGTGGTTTTTCAACACTAACGCAAGTGCGAAAAGTGTTTTTTCAACACTAACACAAGTGTAAAGAGTGGTTTTTCCACACTAATACAAGTGCAAAAGTGGTTTCCTGCACCAACACAAGTGCGAAAAGTGGTTTATCAACACTAACATATGTGCGAAAAGTGGTTTTTCAACACTAACACAAGTGCGAAAAGTGGATTTTCAACACTAACACAAGTGCGAAAAGTGGATTTTCAACACTAACACAAGTGCGAAAAGTGGTTTTTCAACACTATCACAAGTGCAAAAAGTGTTTTTTCCACACTAATACAAGTGCAAAAGTGGTTTCCTGCACCAACACAAGTGCGAAAAGTGGTTTTTCAACACTAACACAAGTGCGAAATGTGTTTTTTTAACACTAACACAAGTGTGAAAAGTGGTTTTTTCCACACTAATACAAGTGCAAAAGTGGTTTCCTGCACCAACACAAGTGCGAAAAGTGGTTTTTCAACACTAACACAAGTGCAAAAAGTGTTTTTTCCACACTAATACAAGTGCAAAAGTGGTTTCCTGCACCAACACAAGTGCGAAAAGTGGTTTTTCAACACTAACACAAGTGCGAAAAGTGTGTTTTAAACACTATCACAAGTGCAAAAAGTGTTTTTTCCACACTAATACAAGTGCAAAAGTGGTTTCCTGCACCAACACAAGTGCGAAAAGTGGATTTTCAACACTAACACAAGTGCGAAAATTGGGTTTTCAACACTAACACAAGTGCGAAAAGTGGTTTCCTTCACTAACACAAGTGCGAAAAGTGGTTTTTCAACACTAACACAAGTGCAAAAAGTGTTTTTTCCACACTAATACAAGTGCAAAAGTGGTTTCCTGCACCAACACAAGTGCGAAAAGTGGATTTTCAACACTAACACAAGTGCGAAAAGTGGGTTTTCAACACTAACACAAGTGCGAAAAGTGGTTTCCTTCACTAACACAAGTGCGAAAAGTGGTTTTTCCACTCTAATACAAGTGCAAAAGTGGTTTCCTGCACCAACACAAGTGCGAAAAGTGGTTTCCTGCACCAACACAAGTGCGAAAAGTGGTTTTTCAACACTAACACAAGTGCGAAAAGTGGTTTTTCAACACTACCACAAGTGCAAAAAGTGTTTTTCCGCACTAATACAAGTGCAAAAGTGGTTTCCTGCACCAACACAAGTGCGAAAAGTCGTTTTTCAACACTAACACAAGTGCGAAAAGTGTTTTTTCAACACTAACACAAGTGCGAAAAGTGGTTTTACCACACTAATACAAGTGCAAAAGTGGTTTCCTGCACCAACACAAGTGCGAAAAGTCGTTTTTCAACACTAACACAAGTGCGAAAAGTGGTTTTTCAACACTAACACAAGTGCGAAAAGTGGTTTTTCAACACTATCACAAGTGCAAAAAGTGTTTTTTTCCATAATAATACAAGTGCAAAAGTGGTTTCCTGCACCAACACAAGTGCAAAAAGTGGTTTTTCAACACTAACACAAGTGCGAAAAGTGGTTTTTCAACACTATCACAAGTGCAAAAAGTGTTTTTTCCACACTAATACAAGTGCAAAAGTAGTTTCTTGCACCAACACAAGTGCGAAAAGTGGTTTTTCAACACTAACGCAAGTGCGAAAAGTGTTTTTTCAACACTAACACAAGTGTAAAGAGTGGTTTTTCCACACTAATACAAGTGCAAAAGTGGTTTCCTGCACCAACACAAGTGCGAAAAGTGGTTTATCAACACTAACATATGTGCGAAAAGTGGTTTTTCAACACTAACACAAGTGCGAAAAGTGGTTTCCTTCACAAACACAAGTGCGAAAAGTGGTTTTTCAACACTAACACAAGTGCGAAAAGTGGTTTTTCCACACTAATACAAGTGCAAAAGTGGTTTCCTGCACCAACACAAGAGCGAAAAGTGGTTTTTCAACACTAACACAGGTGCGAAAAGTGGTTTCTTTCACTAACACAAGTGCGAAAAGTGGTTTTTCAACACTAACACAAGTGCGAAAAGTGGTTTTTCAACACTAACACAAGTGCGAAAAGTGGTTTTTTCCACACTAATACAAGTGCAAAAGTGGTTTTTCAACACTAACACAAGTGCGAAAAGTGGTTTTTCCACACTAATACAAGTGCAAAAGTGGTTTCCTGCACCAACACAAGTGCGAAAAGTGGATTTTCAACACTAACACAAGTGCGAAAAGTGGGTTTTCAACACTAACAAAAGTGCGAAAAGTGGTTTCCTTCACTAACACAAGTGCGAAAAGTGGTTTTTCAACACTAACACAAGTGCGAAAAGTGGGTTTTCAACACTAATACAAGTGCGAAAAGTGGTTTTCCACACTAATACAAGTGCAAAAGTGGTTTCCTGCACCAACACAAGTGCAAAAAGTGGTTTTTCAACACTAACACAAGTGCGAAAAGTGGTTTTTTCCACACTAATACAAGTGCAAAAGTGGTTTTTCAACACTAACACAAGTGCGAAAAGTGGTTTTTCCACACTAATACAAGTGCAAAAGTGGTTTCCTGCACCAACACAAGTGCGAAAAGTGGATTTTCAACACTAACACAAGTGCGAAAAGTGGGTTTTCAACACTAACAAAAGTGCGAAAAGTGGTTTCCTTCACTAATACAAGTGCGAAAAGTGGTTTTTCAACACTAACACAAGTGCGAAAAGTGGGTTTTCAACACTAACACAAGTGCGAATAGTGGTTTTCCACACTAATACAAGTGCAAAAGTGGTTTCCTGCACCAACACAAGTGCGAAAAGTGGTTTTTCAACACTAACACAAGTGCGAAAAGTGGTTTTTCAACACTAACACAAGTGCGAAAAGTGGTTTTTTCCACACTAATACAAGTGCAAAAGTGGTTTTTCAACACTAACACAAGTGCGAAAAGTGGTTTTTCCACACTAATACAAGTGCAAAAGTGGTTTCCTGCACCAACACAAGTGCGAAAAGTGGATTTTCAACACTAACACAAGTGCGAAAAGTGGGTTTTCAACACTAACAAAAGTGCAAAAAGTGGTTTCCTTCACTAACACAAGTGCGAAAAGTGGTTTTCAACACTAACACAAGTGCGAAAAGTGGGTTTTCAACACTAACACAAGTGCGAAAAGTGGTTTTCCACACTAATACAAGTGCAAAAGTGGTTTCCTGCACCAACACAAGTGCGAAAAGTGGTTTTTCAACACTAACACAAGTGCGAAAAGTGTTTTTTCAACACTAACACAAGTGCGAAAAGTGGTTTTTCCACACTAATACAAGTGCAAAAGTGGTTTCCTGCACCAACACAAGTGCGAAAAGTGGTTTTTCAACACTAAGACAAGTGCGAAAAGTGGTTTTTCAACACTATCATAAGTGCAAAAAGTGTTTTTTCCACACTAATACAAGTGCAAAAGTGGTTTCCTGCACCAACACAAGTGCGAAAAGTGGTTTTTCAACACTAACACAAGTGCGAAAAGTGGTTTTTCAGCACTATCACAAGTGCAAAAAGTGTTTTTTCCACACTAATACAAGTGCAAAAGTGGTTTCCTGCACCAACACAAGTGCGAAAAGTGGTTTTTCAACACTAACACAAGTGCGAAAAGTGGTTTTTCAGCACTATCACAAGTGCAAAAAGTGGATTTTCAACACTAACACAAGTGCGAAAAGTGGGTTTTCAACACTAACAAAAGTGCGAAAAGTGGTTTCCTTCACTAACACAAGTGCGAAAAGTGGTTTTTCAACACTAACACAAGTGCGAAAAGTGGGTTTTCAACACTAACACAAGTGCGAAAAGTGGTTTTCCACACTAATACAAGTGCAAAAGTGGTTTCCTGCACCAACACAAGTGCGAAAAGTGGTTTTTCAACACTAACACAAGTGCGAAAAGTGTTTTTTCAACACTAACACAAGTGCGAAAAGTGGTTTTTCCACACTAATACAAGTGCAAAAGTGGTTTCCTGCACCAACACAAGTGCGAAAAGTGGTTTTTCAACACTAAGACAAGTGCGAAAAGTGGTTTTTCAACACTATCATAAGTGCAAAAAGTGTTTTTTCCACACTAATACAAGTGCAAAAGTGGTTTCCTGCACCAACACAAGTGCGAAAAGTGGTTTTTCAACACTAACACAAGTGCGAAAAGTGGTTTTTCAGCACTATCACAAGTGCAAAAAGTGTTTTTTCCACACTAATACAAGTGCAAAAGTGGTTTCCTGCACCAACACAAGTGCGAAAAGTGGTTTCCTGCACCAACACAAGTGCGAAAAGTGGTTTTTCAACACTAACACAAGTGCGAAAAGTGGTTTTTCAACACTACCACAAGTGCAAAAAGTGTTTTTTCCACACTAATACAAGTGCAAAAGTGGTTTCCTGCACCAACACAAGTGCGAAAAGTGGTTTTTCAACACTAACACAAGTGCGAAATGTGTTTTTTTAACACTAACACAAGTGTGAAAAGTGGTTTTTTCCACACTAATACAAGTGCAAAAGTGGTTTCCTGCACCAACACAAGTGCGAAAAGTGGTTTTTCAACACTAACACAAGTGCAAAAAGTGTTTTTTCCACACTAATACAAGTGCAAAAGTGGTTTCCTGCACCAACACAAGTGCGAAAAGTGGTTTTTCAACACTAACACAAGTGCGAAAAGTGTGTTTTAAACACTATCACAAGTGCAAAAAGTGTTTTTTCCACACTAATACAAGTGCAAAAGTGGTTTCCTGCACCAACACAAGTGCGAAAAGTGGATTTTCAACACTAACACAAGTGCGAAAATTGGGTTTTCAACACTAACACAAGTGCGAAAAGTGGTTTCCTTCACTAACACAAGTGCGAAAAGTGGTTTTTCAACACTAACACAAGTGCAAAAAGTGTTTTTTCCACACTAATACAAGTGCAAAAGTGGTTTCCTGCACCAACACAAGTGCGAAAAGTGGATTTTCAACACTAACACAAGTGCGAAAAGTGGGTTTTCAACACTAACACAAGTGCGAAAAGTGGTTTCCTTCACTAACACAAGTGCGAAAAGTGGTTTTTCCACACTAATACAAGTGCAAAAGTGGTTTCCTGCACCAACACAAGTGCGAAAAGTGGTTTCCTGCACCAACACAAGTGCGAAAAGTGGTTTTTCAACACTAACACAAGTGCGAAAAGTGGTTTTTCAACACTACCACAAGTGCAAAAAGTGTTTTTTCCACACTAATACAAGTGCAAAAGTGGTTTCCTGCACCAACACAAGTGCGAAAAGTCGTTTTTCAACACTAACACAAGTGCGAAAAGTGTTTTTTCAACACTAACACAAGTGCGAAAAGTGGTTTTACCACACTAATACAAGTGCAAAAGTGGTTTCCTGCACCAACACAAGTGCGAAAAGTGGTTTTTCAACACTAACACAAGTGCGAAAAGTGGTTTTTCAACACTATCACAAGTGCAAAAAGTGTTTTTTCCATACTAATACAAGTGCAAAAGTGGTTTCCTGCACCAACACAAGTGCAAAAAGTGGTTTTTCAACACTAACACAAGTGCGAAAAGTGGTTTTTTCCACACTAATACAAGTGCAAAAGTGGTTTTTCAACACTAACACAAGTGCGAAAAGTGGTTTTTCCACACTAATACAAGTGCAAAAGTGGTTTCCTGCACCAACACAAGTGCGAAAAGTGGATTTTCAACACTAACACAAGTGCGAAAAGTGGGTTTTCAACACTAACAAAAGTGCGAAAAGTGGTTTCCTTCACTAACACAAGTGCGAAAAGTGGTTTTTCAACACTAACACAAGTGCGAAAAGTGGGTTTTCAACACTAACACAAGTGCGAAAAGTGGTTTTCCACACTAATACAAGTGCAAAAGTGGTTTCCTGCACCAACACAAGTGCGAAAAGTGGTTTTTCAACACTAACACAAGTGCGAAAAGTGTTTTTTCAACACTAACACAAGTGCGAAAAGTGGTTTTTCCACACTAATACAAGTGCAAAAGTGGTTTCCTGCACCAACACAAGTGCGAAAAGTGGTTTTTCAACACTAAGACAAGTGCGAAAAGTGGTTTTTCAACACTATCATAAGTGCAAAAAGTGTTTTTTCCACACTAATACAAGTGCAAAAGTGGTTTCCTGCACCAACACAAGTGCGAAAAGTGGTTTTTCAACACTAACACAAGTGCGAAAAGTGGTTTTTCAGCACTATCACAAGTGCAAAAAGTGTTTTTTCCACACTAATACAAGTGCAAAAGTGGTTTCCTGCACCAACACAAGTGCGAAAAGTGGTTTCCTGCACCAACACAAGTGCGAAAAGTGGTTTTTCAACACTAACACAAGTGCGAAAAGTGGTTTTTCCACACTAATACAAGTGCAAAAGTGGTTTCCTGCACCAACACAAGTGCGAAAAGTCGTTTTTCAACACTAACACAAGTGCGAAAAGTGTTTTTTCAACACTAACACAAGTGCGAAAAGTGGTTTTACCACACTAATACAAGTGCAAAAGTGGTTTCCTGCACCAACACAAGTGCGAAAAGTGGTTTTTCAACACTAACACAAGTGCGAAAAGTGGTTTTTCAACACTATCACAAGTGCAAAAAGTGTTTTTTCCATACTAATACAAGTGCAAAAGTGGTTTCCTGCACCAACACAAGTGCAAAAAGTGGTTTTTCAACACTAACACAAGTGCGAAAAGTGGTTTTTCAACACTATCACAAGTGCAAAAAGTGTTTTTTCCACACTAATACAAGTGCAAAAGTGGTTTCTTGCACCAACACAAGTGCGAAAAGTGTTTTTTCAACACTAACGCAAGTGCGAAAAGTGTTTTTTCAACACTAACACAAGTGTAAAGAGTGGTTTTTCCACACTAATACAAGTGCAAAAGTGGTTTCCTGCACCAACACAAGTGCGAAAAGTGGTTTATCAACACTAACATATGTGTGAAAAGTGGTTTTTCAACACTAACACAAGTGCGAAAAGTGGATTTTCAACACTAACACAAGTGCGAAAAGTGGATTTTCAACACTAACACAAGTGCGAAAAGTGGTTTTTCAACACTATCACAAGTGCAAAAAGTGTTTTTTCCACGCTAATACAAGTGCAAAAGTGGTTTCCTGCACCAACACAAGTGCGAAAAGTGGTTTTTCAACACTAACACAAGTGCGAAATGTGTTTTTTTTAACACTAACACAAGTGTGAAAAGTGGTTTTTTCCACACTAATACAAGTGCAAAAGTGGTTTCCTGCACCAACACAAGTGCGAAAAGTGGTTTTTCAACACTAACACAAGTGCAAAAGTGGTTTCCTGCACCAACACAAGTGCGAAAAGTGGTTTTTCAACACTAACACAATTGCGAAAAGTGGTTTTTCAACACTAACACAAGTGCGAAAAGTGGTTTTTTCCACACTAATACAAGTGCAAAAGTGGTTTTTCAACACTAACACAAGTGCGAAAAGTGGTTTTTCCACACTAATACAAGTGCAAAAGTGGTTTCCTGCACCAACACAAGTGCGAAAAGTGGATTTTCAACACTAACACAAGTGCGAAAAGTGGGTTTTCAACACTAACAAAAGTGCGAAAAGTGGTTTCCTTCACTAACACAAGTGCGAAAAGTGGTTTTTCAACACTAACACAAGTGCGAAAAGTGGGTTTTCAACACTAACACAAGTGCGAAAAGTGGTTTTCCACACTAATACAAGTGCAAAAGTGGTTTCCTGCACCAACACAAGTGCGAAAAGTGGTTTTTCAACACTAACACAAGTGCGAAAAGTGTTTTTTCAACACTAACACAAGTGCGAAAAGTGGTTTTTCCACACTAATACAAGTGCAAAAGTGGTTTCCTGCACCAACACAAGTGCGAAAAGTGGTTTTTCAACACTAAGACAAGTGCGAAAAGTGGTTTTTCAACACTATCATAAGTGCAAAAAGTGTTTTTTCCACACTAATACAAGTGCAAAAGTGGTTTCCTGCACCAACACAAGTGCGAAAAGTGGTTTTTCAACACTAACACAAGTGCGAAAAGTGGTTTTTCAGCACTATCACAAGTGCAAAAAGTGTTTTTTTCCACACTAATACAAGTGCAAAAGTGGTTTCCTGCACCAACACAAGTGCGAAAAGTGGTTTCCTGCACCAACACAAGTGCGAAAAGTGGTTTTTCAACACTAACACAAGTGCGAAAAGTGGTTTTTCAACACTACCACAAGTGCAAAAAGTGTTTTTTCCACACTAATACAAGTGCAAAAGTGGTTTCCTGCACCAACACAAGTGCGAAAAGTCGTTTTTCAACACTAACACAAGTGCGAAAAGTGTTTTTTCAACACTAACACAAGTGCGAAAAGTGGTTTTACCACACTAATACAAGTGCAAAAGTGGTTTCCTGCACCAACACAAGTGCGAAAAGTGGTTTTTCAACACTAACGCAAGTGCGAAAAGTGTTTTTTCAACACTAACACAAGTGTAAAGAGTGGTTTTTCCACACTAATACAAGTGCAAAAGTGGTTTCCTGCACCAACACAAGTGCGAAAAGTGGTTTATCAACACTAACATATGTGCGAAAAGTGGTTTTTCAACACTAACACAAGTGCGAAAAGTGGATTTTCAACACTAACACAAGTGCGAAAAGTGGATTTTCAACACTAACACAAGTGCGAAAAGTGGTTTTTCAACACTATCACAAGTTCAAAAAGTGTTTTTTCCACACTAATACAAGTGCAAAAGTGGTTTCCTGCACCAACACAAGTGCGAAAAGTGGTTTTTCAACACTAACACAAGTGCGAAATGTGTTTTTTTAACACTAACACAAGTGTGAAAAGTGGTTTTTTCCACACTAATACAAGTGCAAAAGTGGTTTCCTGCACCAACACAAGTGCGAAAAGTGGTTTTTCAACACTAACACAAGTGCAAAAAGTGTTTTTTCCACACTAATACAAGTGCAAAAGTGGTTTCCTGCACCAACACAAGTGCGAAAAGTGGTTTTTCAACACTAACACAAGTGCGAAAAGTGTGTTTTAAACACTATCACAAGTGCAAAAAGTGTTTTTTCCACACTAATACAAGTGCAAAAGTGGTTTCCTGCACCAACACAAGTGCGAAAAGTGGATTTTCAACACTAACACAAGTGCGAAAATTGGGTTTTCAACACTAACACAAGTGCGAAAAGTGGTTTCCTTCACTAACACAAGTGCGAAAAGTGGTTTTTCAACACTAACACAAGTGCAAAAAGTGTTTTTTCCACACTAATACAAGTGCAAAAGTGGTTTCCTGCACCAACACAAGTGCGAAAAGTGGATTTTCAACACTAACACAAGTGCGAAAAGTGGGTTTTCAACACTAACACAAGTGCGAAAAGTGGTTTCCTTCACTAACACAAGTGCGAAAAGTGGTTTTTCCACACTAATACAAGTGCAAAAGTGGTTTCCTGCACCAACACAAGTGCGAAAAGTGGTTTCCTGCACCAACACAAGTGCGAAAAGTGGTTTTTCAACACTAACACAAGTGCGAAAAGTGGTTTTTCAACACTACCACAAGTGCAAAAAGTGTTTTTTCCACACTAATACAAGTGCAAAAGTGGTTTCCTGCACCAACACAAGTGCGAAAAGTCGTTTTTCAACACTAACACAAGTGCGAAAAGTGTTTTTTCAACACTAACACAAGTGCGAAAAGTGGTTTTACCACACTAATACAAGTGCAAAAGTGGTTTCCTGCACCAACACAAGTGCGAAAAGTGGTTTTTCAACACTAACACAAGTGCGAAAAGTGGTTTTTCAACACTATCACAAGTGCAAAAAGTGTTTTTTCCATACTAATACAAGTGCAAAAGTGGTTTCCTGCACCAACACAAGTGCAAAAAGTGGTTTTTCAACACTAACACAAGTGCGAAAAGTGGTTTTTTCCACACTAATACAAGTGCAAAAGTGGTTTTTCAACACTAACACAAGTGCGAAAAGTGGTTTTTCCACACTAATACAAGTGCAAAAGTGGTTTCCTGCACCAACACAAGTGCGAAAAGTGGATTTTCAACACTAACACAAGTGCGAAAAGTGGGTTTTCAACACTAACAAAAGTGCGAAAAGTGGTTTCCTTCACTAACACAAGTGCGAAAAGTGGTTTTTCAACACTAACACAAGTGCGAAAAGTGGGTTTTCAACACTAACACAAGTGCGAAAAGTGGTTTTCCACACTAATACAAGTGCAAAAGTGGTTTCCTGCACCAACACAAGTGCGAAAAGTGGTTTTTCAACACTAACACAAGTGCGAAAAGTGTTTTTTCAACACTAACACAAGTGCGAAAATTGGTTTTTCCACACTAATACAAGTGCAAAAGTGGTTTCCTGCACCAACACAAGTGCGAAAAGTGGTTTTTCAACACTAAGACAAGTGCGAAAAGTGGTTTTTCAACACTATCATAAGTGCAAAAAGTGTTTTTTCCACACTAATACAAGTGCAAAAGTGGTTTCCTGCACCAACACAAGTGCGAAAAGTGGTTTTTCAACACTAACACAAGTGCGAAAAGTGGTTTTTCAGCACTATCACAAGTGCAAAAAGTGTTTTTTCCACACTAATACAAGTGCAAAAGTGGTTTCCTGCACCAACACAAGTGCGAAAAGTGGTTTCCTGCACCAACACAAGTGCGAAAAGTGGTTTTTCAACACTAACACAAGTGCGAAAAGTGGTTTTTCCACACTAATACAAGTGCAAAAGTGGTTTCCTGCACCAACACAAGTGCGAAAAGTCGTTTTTCAACACTAACACAAGTGCGAAAAGTGTTTTTTCAACACTAACACAAGTGCGAAAAGTGGTTTTACCACACTAATACAAGTGCAAAAGTGGTTTCCTGCACCAACACAAGTGCGAAAAGTGGTTTTTCAACACTAACACAAGTGCGAAAAGTGGTTTTTCAACACTATCACAAGTGCAAAAAGTGTTTTTTCCATACTAATACAAGTGCAAAAGTGGTTTCCTGCACCAACACAAGTGCAAAAAGTGGTTTTTCAACACTAACACAAGTGCGAAAAGTGGTTTTTCAACACTATCACAAGTGCAAAAAGTGTTTTTTCCACACTAATACAAGTGCAAAAGTGGTTTCTTGCACCAACACAAGTGCGAAAAGTGTTTTTTCAACACTAACGCAAGTGCGAAAAGTGTTTTTTCAACACTAACACAAGTGTAAAGAGTGGTTTTTCCACACTAATACAAGTGCAAAAGTGGTTTCCTGCACCAACACAAGTGCGAAAAGTGGTTTATCAACACTAACATATGTGTGAAAAGTGGTTTTTCAACACTAACACAAGTGCGAAAAGTGGATTTTCAACACTAACACAAGTGCGAAAAGTGGATTTTCAACACTAACACAAGTGCGAAAAGTGGTTTTTCAACACTATCACAAGTGCAAAAAGTGTTTTTTCCACACTAATACAAGTGCAAAAGTGGTTTCCTGCACCAACACAAGTGCGAAAAGTGGTTTTTCAACACTAACACAAGTGCGAAATGTGTTTTTTTTAACACTAACACAAGTGTGAAAAGTGGTTTTTTCCACACTAATACAAGTGCAAAAGTGGTTTCCTGCACCAACACAAGTGCGAAAAGTGGTTTTTCAACACTAACACAAGTGCAAAAGTGGTTTCCTGCACCAACACAAGTGCGAAAAGTGGTTTTTCAACACTAACACAATTGCGAAAAGTGGTTTTTCAACACTAACACAAGTGCGAAAAGTGGTTTTTTCCACACTAATACAAGTGCAAAAGTGGTTTTTCAACACTAACACAAGTGCGAAAAGTGGTTTTTCCACACTAATACAAGTGCAAAAGTGGTTTCCTGCACCAACACAAGTGCGAAAAGTGGATTTTCAACACTAACACAAGTGCGAAAAGTGGGTTTTCAACACTAACAAAAGTGCGAAAAGTGGTTTCCTTCACTAACACAAGTGCGAAAAGTGGTTTTTCAACACTAACACAAGTGCGAAAAGTGGGTTTTCAACACTAACACAAGTGCGAAAAGTGGTTTTCCACACTAATACAAGTGCAAAAGTGGTTTCCTGCACCAACACAAGTGCGAAAAGTGGTTTTTCAACACTAACACAAGTGCGAAAAGTGTTTTTTCAACACTAACACAAGTGCGAAAAGTGGTTTTTCCACACTAATACAAGTGCAAAAGTGGTTTCCTGCACCAACACAAGTGCGAAAAGTGGTTTTTCAACACTAAGACAAGTGCGAAAAGTGGTTTTTCAACACTATCATAAGTGCAAAAAGTGTTTTTTCCACACTAATACAAGTGCAAAAGTGGTTTCCTGCACCAACACAAGTGCGAAAAGTGGTTTTTCAACACTAACACAAGTGCGAAAAGTGGTTTTTCAGCACTATCACAAGTGCAAAAAGTGTTTTTTTCCACACTAATACAAGTGCAAAAGTGGTTTCCTGCACCAACACAAGTGCGAAAAGTGGTTTCCTGCACCAACACAAGTGCGAAAAGTGGTTTTTCAACACTAACACAAGTGCGAAAAGTGGTTTTTCAACACTACCACAAGTGCAAAAAGTGTTTTTTCCACACTAATACAAGTGCAAAAGTGGTTTCCTGCACCAACACAAGTGCGAAAAGTCGTTTTTCAACACTAACACAAGTGCGAAAAGTGTTTTTTCAACACTAACACAAGTGCGAAAAGTGGTTTTACCACACTAATACAAGTGCAAAAGTGGTTTCCTGCACCAACACAAGTGCGAAAAGTGGTTTTTCAACACTAACACAAGTGCGAAAAGTGGTTTTTCAACACTATCACAAGTGCAAAAAGTGTTTTTTCCATACTAATACAAGTGCAAAAGTGGTTTCCTGCACCAACACAAGTGCAAAAAGTGGTTTTTCAACACTAACACAAGTGCGAAAAGTGGTTTTTCAACACTATCACAAGTGCAAAAAGTGTTTTTTCCACACTAATACAAGTGCAAAAGTGGTTTCTTGCACCAACACAAGTGCGAAAAGTGTTTTTTCAACACTAACGCAAGTGCGAAAAGTGTTTTTTCAACACTAACACAAGTGTAAAGAGTGGTTTTTCCACACTAATACAAGTGCAAAAGTGGTTTCCTGCACCAACACAAGTGCGAAAAGTGGTTTATCAACACTAACATATGTGTGAAAAGTGGTTTTTCAACACTAACACAAGTGCGAAAAGTGGATTTTCAACACTAACACAAGTGCGAAAAGTGGATTTTCAACACTAACACAAGTGCGAAAAGTGGTTTTTCAACACTATCACAAGTGCAAAAAGTGTTTTTTCCACACTAATACAAGTGCAAAAGTGGTTTCCTGCACCAACACAAGTGCGAAAAGTGGTTTTTCAACACTAACACAAGTGCGAAATGTGTTTTTTTAACACTAACACAAGTGTAAAAAGTGGTTTTTTCCACACTAATACAAGTGCAAAAGTGGTTTCCTGCACCAACACAAGTGCGAAAAGTGGTTTTTCAACACTAACACAAGTGCAAAAAGTGTTTTTTCCACACTAATACAAGTGCAAAAGTGGTTTCCTGCACCAACACAAGTGCGAAAAGTGGTTTTTCAACACTAACACAAGTGCGAAAAGTGTGTTTTAAACACTATCACAAGTGCAAAAAGTGTTTTTTCCACACTAATACAAGTGCAAAAGTGGTTTCCTGCACCAACACAAGTGCGAAAAGTGGATTTTCAACACTAACACAAGTGCGAAAATTGGGTTTTCAACACTAACACAAGTGCGAAAAGTGGTTTCCTTCACTAACACAAGTGCGAAAAGTGGTTTTTCAACACTAACACAAGTGCAAAAAGTGTTTTTTCCACACTAATACAAGTGCAAAAGTGGTTTCCTGCACCAACACAAGTGCGAAAAGTGGTTTTTCAACACTAACACAAGTGCGAAAAGTGTGTTTTCAACACTATCACAAGTGCGAAAAGTGGTTTTCCACACTAATACAAGTGCAAAAGTGGTTTCCTGCACCAACACAAGTGCGAAAAGTGGTTTTTCAACACTAACACAATTGCGAAAAGTGGTTTTTCAACACTAACACAAGTGCGAAAAGTGGTTTTTTCCACACTAATACAAGTGCAAAAGTGGTTTTTCAACACTAACACAAGTGCGAAAAGTGGTTTTTCCACACTAATACGAGTGCAAAAGTGGTTTCCTGCACCAACACAAGTGCGAAAAGTGGATTTTCAACACTAACACAAGTGCGAAAAGTGGGTTTTCAACACTAACAAAAGTGCGAAAAGTGGTTTCCTTCACTAACACAAGTGCGAAAAGTGGTTTTTCAACACTAACACAAGTGCGAAAAGTGGGTTTTCAACACTAACACAAGTGCGAAAAGTGGTTTTCCACACTAATACAAGTGCAAAAGTGGTTTCCTGCACCAACACAAGTGCGAAAAGTGGTTTTTCAACACTAACACAAGTGCGAAAAGTGTTTTTTCAACACTAACACAAGTGCGAAAAGTGATTTTTCCACACTAATACAAGTGCAAAAGTGGTTTCCTGCACCAACACAAGTGCGAAAAGTGGTTTTTCAACACTAAGACAAGTGCGAAAAGTGGTTTTTCAACACTATCATAAGTGCAAAAAGTGTTTTTTCCACACTAATACAAGTGCAAAAGTGGTTTCCTGCACCAACACAAGTGCGAAAAGTGGTTTTTCAACACTAACACAAGTGCGAAAAGTGGTTTTTCAGCACTATCACAAGTGCAAAAAGTGTTTTTTCTACACTAATACAAGTGCAAAAGTGGTTTCCTGCACCAACACAAGTGCGAAAAGTGGTTTCCTGCACCAACACAAGTGCGAAAAGTGGTTTTTCAACACTAACACAAGTGCGAAAAGTGGTTTTTCAACACTACCACAAGTGCAAAAAGTGTTTTTACCACACTAATACAAGTGCAAAAGTGGTTTCCTGCACCAACACAAGTGCGAAAAGTCGTTTTTCAACACTAACACAAGTGCGAAAAGTGTTTTTTCAACACTAACACAAGTGCGAAAAGTGGTTTTACCACACTAATACAAGTGCAAAAGTGGTTTCCTGCACCAACACAAGTGCGAAAAGTGGTTTTTCAACACTAACACAAGTGCGAAAAGTGGTTTTTCAACACTATCACAAGTGCAAAAAGTGTTTTTTCCATACTAATACAAGTGCAAAAGTGGTTTCCTGCACCAACACAAGTGCAAAAAGTGGTTTTTCAACACTAACACAAGTGCGAAAAGTGGTTTTTCAACACTATCACAAGTGCAAAAAGTGTTTTTCCACACTAATACAAGTGCAAAAGTGGTTTCTTGCACCAACACAAGTGCGAAAAGTGGTTTTTCAACACTAACGCAAGTGCGAAAAGTGTTTTTTCAACACTAACACAAGTGTAAAGAGTGGTTTTTCCACACTAATACAAGTGCAAAAGTGGTTTCCTGCACCAACACAAGTGCGAAAAGTGGTTTATCAACACTAACATATGTGCGAAAAGTGGTTTTTCAACACTAACACAAGTGCGAAAAGTGGATTTTCAACACTAACACAAGTGCGAAAAGTGGATTTTCAACACTAACACAAGTGCGAAAAGTGGTTTTTCAACACTATCACAAGTGCAAAAAGTGTTTTTTCCACACTAATACAAGTGCAAAAGTGGTTTCCTGCACCAACACAAGTGCGAAAAGTGGTTTTTCAACACTAACACAAGTGCGAAATGTGTTTTTTTAACACTAACACAAGTGTGAAAAGTGGTTTTTTCCACACTAATACAAGTGCAAAAGTGGTTTCCTGCACCAACACAAGTGCGAAAAGTGGTTTTTCAACACTAACACAAGTGCAAAAAGTGTTTTTTCCACACTAATACAAGTGCAAAAGTGGTTTCCTGCACCAACACAAGTGCGAAAAGTGGTTTTTCAACACTAACACAAGTGCGAAAAGTGTGTTTTAAACACTATCACAAGTGCAAAAAGTGTTTTTTCCACACTAATACAAGTGCAAAAGTGGTTTCCTGCACCAACACAAGTGCGAAAAGTGGATTTTCAACACTAACACAAGTGCGAAAATTGGGTTTTCAACACTAACACAAGTGCGAAAAGTGGTTTCCTTCACTAACACAAGTGCGAAAAGTGGTTTTTCAACACTAACACAAGTGCAAAAAGTGTTTTTTCCACACTAATACAAGTGCAAAAGTGGTTTCCTGCACCAACACAAGTGCGAAAAGTGGATTTTCAACACTAACACAAGTGCGAAAAGTGGGTTTTCAACACTAACACAAGTGCGAAAAGTGGTTTCCTTCACTAACACAAGTGCGAAAAGTGGTTTTTCCACTCTAATACAAGTGCAAAAGTGGTTTCCTGCACCAACACAAGTGCGAAAAGTGGTTTCCTGCACCAACACAAGTGCGAAAAGTGGTTTTTCAACACTAACACAAGTGCGAAAAGTGGTTTTTCAACACTACCACAAGTGCAAAAAGTGTTTTTCCGCACTAATACAAGTGCAAAAGTGGTTTCCTGCACCAACACAAGTGCGAAAAGTCGTTTTTCAACACTAACACAAGTGCGAAAAGTGTTTTTTCAACACTAACACAAGTGCGAAAAGTGGTTTTACCACACTAATACAAGTGCAAAAGTGGTTTCCTGCACCAACACAAGTGCGAAAAGTCGTTTTTCAACACTAACACAAGTGCGAAAAGTGGTTTTTCAACACTAACACAAGTGCGAAAAGTGGTTTTTCAACACTATCACAAGTGCAAAAAGTGTTTTTTTCCATAATAATACAAGTGCAAAAGTGGTTTCCTGCACCAACACAAGTGCAAAAAGTGGTTTTTCAACACTAACACAAGTGCGAAAAGTGGTTTTTCAACACTATCACAAGTGCAAAAAGTGTTTTTTCCACACTAATACAAGTGCAAAAGTAGTTTCTTGCACCAACACAAGTGCGAAAAGTGGTTTTTCAACACTAACGCAAGTGCGAAAAGTGTTTTTTCAACACTAACACAAGTGTAAAGAGTGGTTTTTCCACACTAATACAAGTGCAAAAGTGGTTTCCTGCACCAACACAAGTGCGAAAAGTGGTTTATCAACACTAACATATGTGCGAAAAGTGGTTTTTCAACACTAACACAAGTGCGAAAAGTGGTTTCCTTCACAAACACAAGTGCGAAAAGTGGTTTTTCAACACTAACACAAGTGCGAAAAGTGGTTTTTCCACACTAATACAAGTGCAAAAGTGGTTTCCTGCACCAACACAAGAGCGAAAAGTGGTTTTTCAACACTAACACAGGTGCGAAAAGTGGTTTCTTTCACTAACACAAGTGCGAAAAGTGGTTTTTCAACACTAACACAAGTGCGAAAAGTGGTTTTTCAACACTAACACAAGTGCGAAAAGTGGTTTTTTCCACACTAATACAAGTGCAAAAGTGGTTTTTCAACACTAACACAAGTGCGAAAAGTGGTTTTTCCACACTAATACAAGTGCAAAAGTGGTTTCCTGCACCAACACAAGTGCGAAAAGTGGATTTTCAACACTAACACAAGTGCGAAAAGTGGGTTTTCAACACTAACAAAAGTGCGAAAAGTGGTTTCCTTCACTAACACAAGTGCGAAAAGTGGTTTTTCAACACTAACACAAGTGCGAAAAGTGGGTTTTCAACACTAATACAAGTGCGAAAAGTGGTTTTCCACACTAATACAAGTGCAAAAGTGGTTTCCTGCACCAACACAAGTGCAAAAAGTGGTTTTTCAACACTAACACAAGTGCGAAAAGTGGTTTTTTCCACACTAATACAAGTGCAAAAGTGGTTTTTCAACACTAACACAAGTGCGAAAAGTGGTTTTTCCACACTAATACAAGTGCAAAAGTGGTTTCCTGCACCAACACAAGTGCGAAAAGTGGATTTTCAACACTAACACAAGTGCGAAAAGTGGGTTTTCAACACTAACAAAAGTGCGAAAAGTGGTTTCCTTCACTAATACAAGTGCGAAAAGTGGTTTTTCAACACTAACACAAGTGCGAAAAGTGGGTTTTCAACACTAACACAAGTGCGAATAGTGGTTTTCCACACTAATACAAGTGCAAAAGTGGTTTCCTGCACCAACACAAGTGCGAAAAGTGGTTTTTCAACACTAACACAAGTGCGAAAAGTGGTTTTTCAACACTAACACAAGTGCGAAAAGTGGTTTTTTCCACACTAATACAAGTGCAAAAGTGGTTTTTCAACACTAACACAAGTGCGAAAAGTGGTTTTTCCACACTAATACAAGTGCAAAAGTGGTTTCCTGCACCAACACAAGTGCGAAAAGTGGATTTTCAACACTAACACAAGTGCGAAAAGTGGGTTTTCAACACTAACAAAAGTGCAAAAAGTGGTTTCCTTCACTAACACAAGTGCGAAAAGTGGTTTTCAACACTAACACAAGTGCGAAAAGTGGGTTTTCAACACTAACACAAGTGCGAAAAGTGGTTTTCCACACTAATACAAGTGCAAAAGTGGTTTCCTGCACCAACACAAGTGCGAAAAGTGGTTTTTCAACACTAACACAAGTGCGAAAAGTGTTTTTTCAACACTAACACAAGTGCGAAAAGTGGTTTTTCCACACTAATACAAGTGCAAAAGTGGTTTCCTGCACCAACACAAGTGCGAAAAGTGGTTTTTCAACACTAAGACAAGTGCGAAAAGTGGTTTTTCAACACTATCATAAGTGCAAAAAGTGTTTTTTCCACACTAATACAAGTGCAAAAGTGGTTTCCTGCACCAACACAAGTGCGAAAAGTGGTTTTTCAACACTAACACAAGTGCGAAAAGTGGTTTTTCAGCACTATCACAAGTGCAAAAAGTGTTTTTTCCACACTAATACAAGTGCAAAAGTGGTTTCCTGCACCAACACAAGTGCGAAAAGTGGTTTTTCAACACTAACACAAGTGCGAAAAGTGGTTTTTCAGCACTATCACAAGTGCAAAAAGTGGATTTTCAACACTAACACAAGTGCGAAAAGTGGGTTTTCAACACTAACAAAAGTGCGAAAAGTGGTTTCCTTCACTAACACAAGTGCGAAAAGTGGTTTTTCAACACTAACACAAGTGCGAAAAGTGGGTTTTCAACACTAACACAAGTGCGAAAAGTGGTTTTCCCACACTAATACAAGTGCAAAAGTGGTTTCCTGCACCAACACAAGTGCGAAAAGTGGTTTTTCAACACTAACACAAAGTGCGAAAAGTGTTTTTTCAACACTAACACAAGTGCGAAAAGTGGTTTTTCCACACTAATACAAGTGCAAAAGTGGTTTCCTGCACCAACACAAGTGCGAAAAGTGGTTTTTCAACACTAAGACAAGTGCGAAAAGTGGTTTTTCAACACTATCATAAGTGCAAAAAGTGTTTTTTCCACACTAATACAAGTGCAAAAGTGGTTTCCTGCACCAACACAAGTGCGAAAAGTGGTTTTTCAACACTAACACAAGTGCGAAAAGTGGTTTTTCAGCACTATCACAAGTGCAAAAAGTGTTTTTTCCACACTAATACAAGTGCAAAAGTGGTTTCCTGCACCAACACAAGTGCGAAAAGTGGTTTCCTGCACCAACACAAGTGCGAAAAGTGGTTTTTCAACACTAACACAAGTGCGAAAAGTGGTTTTTCAACACTACCACAAGTGCAAAAAGTGTTTTTTCCACACTAATACAAGTGCAAAAGTGGTTTCCTGCACCAACACAAGTGCGAAAAGTCGTTTTTCAACACTAACACAAGTGCGAAAAGTGTTTTTTCAACACTAACACAAGTGCGAAAAGTGGTTTTACCACACTAATACAAGTGCAAAAGTGGTTTCCTGCACCAACACAAGTGCGAAAAGTGGTTTTTCAACACTAACACAAGTGCGAAAAGTGGTTTTTCAACACTATCACAAGTGCAAAAAGTGTTTTTTCCATACTAATACAAGTGCAAAAGTGGTTTCCTGCACCAACACAAGTGCAAAAAGTGGTTTTTCAACACTAACACAAGTGCGAAAAGTGGTTTTTCAACACTATCACAAGTGCAAAAAGTGTTTTTTCCACACTAATACAAGTGCAAAAGTGGTTTCTTGCACCAACACAAGTGCGAAAAGTGTTTTTTCAACACTAACGCAAGTGCGAAAAGTGTTTTTTCAACACTAACACAAGTGTAAAGAGTGGTTTTTCCACACTAATACAAGTGCAAAAGTGGTTTCCTGCACCAACACAAGTGCGAAAAGTGGTTTATCAACACTAACATATGTGTGAAAAGTGGTTTTTCAACACTAACACAAGTGCGAAAAGTGGATTTTCAACACTAACACAAGTGCGAAAAGTGGATTTTCAACACTAACACAAGTGCGAAAAGTGGTTTTTCAACACTATCACAAGTGCAAAAAGTGTTTTTTCCACACTAATACAAGTGCAAAAGTGGTTTCCTGCACCAACACAAGTGCGAAAAGTGGTTTTTCAACACTAACACAAGTGCGAAATGTGTTTTTTTTAACACTAACACAAGTGTGAAAAGTGGTTTTTTCCACACTAATACAAGTGCAAAAGTGGTTTCCTGCACCAACACAAGTGCGAAAAGTGGTTTTTCAACACTAACACAAGTGCAAAAGTGGTTTCCTGCACCAACACAAGTGCGAAAAGTGGTTTTTCAACACTAACACAATTGCGAAAAGTGGTTTTTCAACACTAACACAAGTGCGAAAAGTGGTTTTTTCCACACTAATACAAGTGCAAAAGTGGTTTTTCAACACTAACACAAGTGCGAAAAGTGGTTTTTCCACACTAATACAAGTGCAAAAGTGGTTTCCTGCACCAACACAAGTGCGAAAAGTGGATTTTCAACACTAACACAAGTGCGAAAAGTGGGTTTTCAACACTAACAAAAGTGCGAAAAGTGGTTTCCTTCACTAACACAAGTGCGAAAAGTGGTTTTTCAACACTAACACAAGTGCGAAAAGTGGGTTTTCAACACTAACACAAGTGCGAAAAGTGGTTTTCCACACTAATACAAGTGCAAAAGTGGTTTCCTGCACCAACACAAGTGCGAAAAGTGGTTTTTCAACACTAACACAAGTGCGAACAGTGTTTTTTCAACACTAACACAAGTGCGAAAAGTGGTTTTTCCACACTAATACAAGTGCAAAAGTGGTTTCCTGCACCAACACAAGTGCGAAAAGTGGTTTTTCAACACTAAGACAAGTGCGAAAAGTGGTTTTTCAACACTATCATAAGTGCAAAAAGTGTTTTTTCCACACTAATACAAGTGCAAAAGTGGTTTCCTGCACCAACACAAGTGCGAAAAGTGGTTTTTCAACACTAACACAAGTGCGAAAAGTGGTTTTTCAGCACTATCACAAGTGCAAAAAGTGTTTTTTCCACACTAATACAAGTGCAAAAGTGGTTTCCTGCACCAACACAAGTGCGAAAAGTGGTTTCCTGCACCAACACAAGTGCGAAAAGTGGTTTTTCAACACTAACACAAGTGCGAAAAGTGGTTTTTCAACACTACCACAAGTGCAAAAAGTGTTTTTTCCACACTAATACAAGTGCAAAAGTGGTTTCCTGCACCAACACAAGTGCGAAAAGTCGTTTTTCAACACTAACACAAGTGCGAAAAGTGTTTTTTCAACACTAACACAAGTGCGAAAAGTGGTTTTACCACACTAATACAAGTGCAAAAGTGGTTTCCTGCACCAACACAAGTGCGAAAAGTGGTTTTTCAACACTAACACAAGTGCGAAAAGTGGTTTTTCAACACTATCACAAGTGCAAAAAGTGTTTTTTCCATACTAATACAAGTGCAAAAGTGGTTTCCTGCACCAACACAAGTGCAAAAAGTGGTTTTTCAACACTAACACAAGTGCGAAAAGTGGTTTTTCAACACTATCACAAGTGCAAAAAGTGTTTTTTCCACACTAATACAAGTGCAAAAGTGGTTTCTTGCACCAACACAAGTGCGAAAAGTGTTTTTTCAACACTAACGCAAGTGCGAAAAGTGTTTTTTCAACACTAACACAAGTGTAAAGAGTGGTTTTTCCACACTAATACAAGTGCAAAAGTGGTTTCCTGCACCAACACAAGTGCGAAAAGTGGTTTATCAACACTAACATATGTGTGAAAAGTGGTTTTTCAACACTAACACAAGTGCGAAAAGTGGATTTTCAACACTAACACAAGTGCGAAAAGTGGATTTTCAACACTAACACAAGTGCGAAAAGTGGTTTTTCAACACTATCACAAGTGCAAAAAGTGTTTTTTCCACACTAATACAAGTGCAAAAGTGGTTTCCTGCACCAACACAAGTGCGAAAAGTGGTTTTTCAACACTAACACAAGTGCGAAATGTGTTTTTTTAACACTAACACAAGTGTGAAAAGTGGTTTTTTCCACACTAATACAAGTGCAAAAGTGGTTTCCTGCACCAACACAAGTGCGAAAAGTGGTTTTTCAACACTAACACAAGTGCAAAAAGTGTTTTTTCCACACTAATACAAGTGCAAAAGTGGTTTCCTGCACCAACACAAGTGCGAAAAGTGGTTTTTCAACACTAACACAAGTGCGAAAAGTGTGTTTTAAACACTATCACAAGTGCAAAAAGTGTTTTTTCCACACTAATACAAGTGCAAAAGTGGTTTCCTGCACCAACACAAGTGCGAAAAGTGGATTTTCAACACTAACACAAGTGCGAAAATTGGGTTTTCAACACTAACACAAGTGCGAAAAGTGGTTTCCTTCACTAACACAAGTGCGAAAAGTGGTTTTTCAACACTAACACAAGTGCAAAAAGTGTTTTTTCCACACTAATACAAGTGCAAAAGTGGTTTCCTGCACCAACACAAGTGCGAAAAGTGGTTTTTCAACACTAACACAAGTGCGAAAAGTGTGTTTTCAACACTATCACAAGTGCGAAAAGTGGTTTTCCACACTAATACAAGTGCAAAAGTGGTTTCCTGCACCAACACAAGTGCGAAAAGTGGTTTTTCAACACTAACACAATTGCGAAAAGTGGTTTTTCAACACTAACACAAGTGCGAAAAGTGGTTTTTTCCACACTAATACAAGTGCAAAAGTGGTTTTTCAACACTAACACAAGTGCGAAAAGTGGTTTTTCCACACTAATACAAGTGCAAAAGTGGTTTCCTGCACCAACACAAGTGCGAAAAGTGGTTTTTCAACACTAACACAAGTGCAAAAAGTGTTTTTTCCATACTAATACAAGTGCAAAAGTGGTTTCCTGCACCAACACAAGTGCGAAAAGTGGTTTTTCAACACTAACACAAGTGCGAAAAGTGTGTTTTAAACACTATCACAAGTGCAAAAAGTGTTTTTTCCACACTAATACAAGTGCAAAAGTGGTTTCCTGCACCAACACAAGTGCGAAAAGTGGATTTTCAACACTAACACAAGTGCGAAAATTGGGTTTTCAACACTAACACAAGTGCGAAAAGTGGTTTCCTTCACTAACACAAGTGCGAAAAGTGGTTTTTCAACACTAACACAAGTGCAAAAAGTGTTTTTTCCACACTAATACAAGTGCAAAAGTGGTTTCCTGCACCAACACAAGTGCGATAAGTGGATTTTCAACACTAACACAAGTGCGAAAAGTGGGTTTTCAACACTAACACAAGTGCGAAAAGTGGTTTCCTTCACTAACACAAGTGCGAAAAGTGGTTTTTCCACACTAATACAAGTGCAAAAGTGGTTTCCTGCACCAACACAAGTGCGAAAAGTGGTTTCCTGCACCAACACAAGTGAGAAAAGTGGTTTTTCAACACTAACACAAGTGCGAAAAGTGGTTTTTCAACACTACCACAAGTGCAAAAAGTGTTTTTTCCACACTAATACAAGTGCAAAAGTGGTTTCCTGCACCAACACAAGTGCGAAAAGTCGTTTTTCAACACTAACACAAGTGCGAAAAGTGTTTTTTCAACACTAACACAAGTGCGAAAAGTGGTTTTACCACACTAATACAAGTGCAAAAGTGGTTTCCTGCACCAACACAAGTGCGAAAAGTGGTTTTTCAACACTAACACAAGTGCGAAAAGTGGTTTTTCAACACTATCACAAGTGCAAAAAGTGTTTTTTCCATACTAATACAAGTGCAAAAGTGGTTTCCTGCACCAACACAAGTGCAAAAAGTGGTTTTTCAACACTAACACAAGTGCGAAAAGTGGTTTTTTCCACACTAATACAAGTGCAAAAGTGGTTTTTCAACACTAACACAAGTGCGAAAAGTGGTTTTTCCACACTAATACAAGTGCAAAAGTGGTTTCCTGCACCAACACAAGTGCGAAAAGTGGATTTTCAACACTAACACAAGTGCGAAAAGTGGGTTTTCAACACTAACAAAAGTGCGAAAAGTGGTTTCCTTCACTAACACAAGTGCGAAAAGTGGTTTTTCAACACTAACACAAGTGCGAAAAGTGGGTTTTCAACACTAACACAAGTGCGAAAAGTGGTTTTCCACACTAATACAAGTGCAAAAGTGGTTTCCTGCACCAACACAAGTGCGAAAAGTGGTTTTTCAACACTAACACAAGTGCGAAAAGTGTTTTTTCAACACTAACACAAGTGCGAAAAGTGGTTTTTCCACACTAATACAAGTGCAAAAGTGGTTTCCTGCACCAACACAAGTGCGAAAAGTGGTTTTTCAACACTAAGACAAGTGCGAAAAGTGGTTTTTCAACACTATCATAAGTGCAAAAAGTGTTTTTTCCACACTAATACAAGTGCAAAAGTGGTTTCCTGCACCAACACAAGTGCGAAAAGTGGTTTTTCAACACTAACACAAGTGCGAAAAGTGGTTTTTCAGCACTATCACAAGTGCAAAAAGTGTTTTTTCCACACTAATACAAGTGCAAAAGTGGTTTCCTGCACCAACACAAGTGCGAAAAGTGGTTTCCTGCACCAACACAAGTGCGAAAAGTGGTTTTTCAACACTAACACAAGTGCGAAAAGTGGTTTTTCCACACTAATACAAGTGCAAAAGTGGTTTCCTGCACCAACACAAGTGCGAAAAGTCGTTTTTCAACACTAACACAAGTGCGAAAAGTGTTTTTTCAACACTAACACAAGTGCGAAAAGTGGTTTTACCACACTAATACAAGTGCAAAAGTGGTTTCCTGCACCAACACAAGTGCGAAAAGTGGTTTTTCAACACTAACACAAGTGCGAAAAGTGGTTTTTCAACACTATCACAAGTGCAAAAAGTGTTTTTTCCATACTAATACAAGTGCAAAAGTGGTTTCCTGCACCAACACAAGTGCAAAAAGTGGTTTTTCAACACTAACACAAGTGCGAAAAGTGGTTTTTCAACACTATCACAAGTGCAAAAAGTGTTTTTTCCACACTAATACAAGTGCAAAAGTGGTTTCTTGCACCAACACAAGTGCGAAAAGTGTTTTTTCAACACTAACGCAAGTGCGAAAAGTGTTTTTTCAACACTAACACAAGTGTAAAGAGTGGTTTTTCCACACTAATACAAGTGCAAAAGTGGTTTCCTGCACCAACACAAGTGCGAAAAGTGGTTTATCAACACTAACATATGTGTGAAAAGTGGTTTTTCAACACTAACACAAGTGCGAAAAGTGGATTTTCAACACTAACACAAGTGCGAAAAGTGGATTTTCAACACTAACACAAGTGCGAAAAGTGGTTTTTCAACACTATCACAAGTGCAAAAAGTGTTTTTTCCACACTAATACAAGTGCAAAAGTGGTTTCCTGCACCAACACAAGTGCGAAAAGTGGTTTTTCAACACTAACACAAGTGCGAAATGTGTTTTTTTTAACACTAACACAAGTGTGAAAAGTGGTTTTTTCCACACTAATACAAGTGCAAAAGTGGTTTCCTGCACCAACACAAGTGCGAAAAGTGGTTTTTCAACACTAACACAAGTGCAAAAGTGGTTTCCTGCACCAACACAAGTGCGAAAAGTGGTTTTTCAACACTAACACAATTGCGAAAAGTGGTTTTTCAACACTAACACAAGTGCGAAAAGTGGTTTTTTCCACACTAATACAAGTGCAAAAGTGGTTTTTCAACACTAACACAAGTGCGAAAAGTGGTTTTTCCACACTAATACAAGTGCAAAAGTGGTTTCCTGCACCAACACAAGTGCGAAAAGTGGATTTTCAACACTAACACAAGTGCGAAAAGTGGGTTTTCAACACTAACAAAAGTGCGAAAAGTGGTTTCCTTCACTAACACAAGTGCGAAAAGTGGTTTTTCAACACTAACACAAGTGCGAAAAGTGGGTTTTCAACACTAACACAAGTGCGAAAAGTGGTTTTCCACACTAATACAAGTGCAAAAGTGGTTTCCTGCACCAACACAAGTGCGAAAAGTGGTTTTTCAACACTAACACAAGTGCGAAAAGTGTTTTTTCAACACTAACACAAGTGCGAAAAGTGGTTTTTCCACACTAATACAAGTGCAAAAGTGGTTTCCTGCACCAACACAAGTGCGAAAAGTGGTTTTTCAACACTAAGACAAGTGCGAAAAGTGGTTTTTCAACACTATCATAAGTGCAAAAAGTGTTTTTTCCACACTAATACAAGTGCAAAAGTGGTTTCCTGCACCAACACAAGTGCGAAAAGTGGTTTTTCAACACTAACACAAGTGCGAAAAGTGGTTTTTCAGCACTATCACAAGTGCAAAAAGTGTTTTTTTCCACACTAATACAAGTGCAAAAGTGGTTTCCTGCACCAACACAAGTGCGAAAAGTGGTTTCCTGCACCAACACAAGTGCGAAAAGTGGTTTTTCAACACTAACACAAGTGCGAAAAGTGGTTTTTCAACACTACCACAAGTGCAAAAAGTGTTTTTTCCACACTAATACAAGTGCAAAAGTGGTTTCCTGCACCAACACAAGTGCGAAAAGTCGTTTTTCAACACTAACACAAGTGCGAAAAGTGTTTTTTCAACACTAACACAAATGCGAAAAGTGGTTTTACCACACTAATACAAGTGCAAAAGTGGTTTCCTGCACCAACACAAGTGCGAAAAGTGGTTTTTCAACACTAACACAAGTGCGAAAAGTGGTTTTTCAACACTATCACAAGTGCAAAAAGTGTTTTTTCCATACTAATACAAGTGCAAAAGTGGTTTCCTGCACCAACACAAGTGCAAAAAGTGGTTTTTCAACACTAACACAAGTGCGAAAAGTGGTTTTTCAACACTATCACAAGTGCAAAAAGTGTTTTTTCCACACTAATACAAGTGCAAATGTGGTTTCTTGCACCAACACAAGTGCGAAAAGTGTTTTTTCAACACTAACGCAAGTGCGAAAAGTGTTTTTTCAACACTAACACAAGTGTAAAGAGTGGTTTTTCCACACTAATACAAGTGCAAAAGTGGTTTCCTGCACCAACACAAGTGCGAAAAGTGGTTTATCAACACTAACATATGTGTGAAAAGTGGTTTTTCAACACTAACACAAGTGCGAAAAGTGGATTTTCAACACTAACACAAGTGCGAAAAGTGGATTTTCAACACTAACACAAGTGCGAAAAGTGGTTTTTCAACACTATCACAAGTGCAAAAAGTGTTTTTTCCACACTAATACAAGTGCAAAAGTGGTTTCCTGCACCAACACAAGTGCGAAAAGTGGTTTTTCAACACTAACACAAGTGCGAAATGTGTTTTTTTAACACTAACACAAGTGTGAAAAGTGGTTTTTTCCACACTAATACAAGTGCAAAAGTGGTTTCCTGCACCAACACAAGTGCGAAAAGTGGTTTTTCAACACTAACACAAGTGCAAAAAGTGTTTTTTCCACACTAATACAAGTGCAAAAGTGGTTTCCTGCACCAACACAAGTGCGAAAAGTGGATTTTCAACACTAACACAAGTGCGAAAAGTGGGTTTTCAACACTAACAAAAGTGCAAAAAGTGGTTTCCTTCACTAACACAAGTGCGAAAAGTGGTTTTCAACACTAACACAAGTGCGAAAAGTGGGTTTTCAACACTAACACAAGTGCGAAAAGTGGTTTTCCACACTAATACAAGTGCAAAAGTGGTTTCCTGCACCAACACAAGTGCGAAAAGTGGTTTTTCAACACTAACACAAGTGCGAAAAGTGTTTTTTCAACACTAACACAAGTGCGAAAAGTGGTTTTTCCACACTAATACAAGTGCAAAAGTGGTTTCCTGCACCAACACAAGTGCGAAAAGTGGTTTTTCAACACTAAGACAAGTGCGAAAAGTGGTTTTTCAACACTATCATAAGTGCAAAAAGTGTTTTTTCCACACTAATACAAGTGCAAAAGTGGTTTCCTGCACCAACACAAGTGCGAAAAGTGGTTTTTCAACACTAACACAAGTGCGAAAAGTGGTTTTTCAGCACTATCACAAGTGCAAAAAGTGTTTTTTCCACACTAATACAAGTGCAAAAGTGGTTTCCTGCACCAACACAAGTGCGAAAAGTGGTTTTTCAACACTAACACAAGTGCGAAAAGTGGTTTTTCAGCACTATCACAAGTGCAAAAAGTGGATTTTCAACACTAACACAAGTGCGAAAAGTGGGTTTTCAACACTAACAAAAGTGCGAAAAGTGGTTTCCTTCACTAACACAAGTGCGAAAAGTGGTTTTTCAACACTAACACAAGTGCGAAAAGTGGGTTTTCAACACTAACACAAGTGCGAAAAGTGGTTTTCCACACTAATACAAGTGCAAAAGTGGTTTCCTGCACCAACACAAGTGCGAAAAGTGGTTTTTCAACACTAACACAAGTGCGAAAAGTGTTTTTTCAACACTAACACAAGTGCGAAAAGTGGTTTTTCCACACTAATACAAGTGCAAAAGTGGTTTCCTGCACCAACACAAGTGCGAAAAGTGGTTTTTCAACACTAAGACAAGTGCGAAAAGTGGTTTTTCAACACTATCATAAGTGCAAAAAGTGTTTTTTCCACACTAATACAAGTGCAAAAGTGGTTTCCTGCACCAACACAAGTGCGAAAAGTGGTTTTTCAACACTAACACAAGTGCGAAAAGTGGTTTTTCAGCACTATCACAAGTGCAAAAAGTGTTTTTTCCACACTAATACAAGTGCAAAAGTGGTTTCCTGCACCAACACAAGTGCGAAAAGTGGTTTCCTGCACCAACACAAGTGCGAAAAGTGGTTTTTCAACACTAACACAAGTGCGAAAAGTGGTTTTTCAACACTACCACAAGTGCAAAAAGTGTTTTTTCCACACTAATACAAGTGCAAAAGTGGTTTCCTGCACCAACACAAGTGCGAAAAGTCGTTTTTCAACACTAACACAAGTGCGAAAAGTGTTTTTTCAACACTAACACAAGTGCGAAAAGTGGTTTTACCACACTAATACAAGTGCAAAAGTGGTTTCCTGCACCAACACAAGTGCGAAAAGTGGTTTTTCAACACTAACACAAGTGCGAAAAGTGGTTTTTCAACACTATCACAAGTGCAAAAAGTGTTTTTTCCATACTAATACAAGTGCAAAAGTGGTTTCCTGCACCAACACAAGTGCAAAAAGTGGTTTTTCAACACTAACACAAGTGCGAAAAGTGGTTTTTCAACACTATCACAAGTGCAAAAAGTGTTTTTTCCACACTAATACAAGTGCAAAAGTGGTTTCTTGCACCAACACAAGTGCGAAAAGTGTTTTTTCAACACTAACGCAAGTGCGAAAAGTGTTTTTTCAACACTAACACAAGTGTAAAGAGTGGTTTTTCCACACTAATACAAGTGCAAAAGTGGTTTCCTGCACCAACACAAGTGCGAAAAGTGGTTTATCAACACTAACATATGTGTGAAAAGTGGTTTTTCAACACTAACACAAGTGCGAAAAGTGGATTTTCAACACTAACACAAGTGCGAAAAGTGGATTTTCAACACTAACACAAGTGCGAAAAGTGGTTTTTCAACACTATCACAAGTGCAAAAAGTGTTTTTTCCACACTAATACAAGTGCAAAAGTGGTTTCCTGCACCAACACAAGTGCGAAAAGTGGTTTTTCAACACTAACACAAGTGCGAAATGTGTTTTTTTTAACACTAACACAAGTGTGAAAAGTGGTTTTTTCCACACTAATACAAGTGCAAAAGTGGTTTCCTGCACCAACACAAGTGCGAAAAGTGGTTTTTCAACACTAACACAAGTGCAAAAGTGGTTTCCTGCACCAACACAAGTGCGAAAAGTGGTTTTTCAACACTAACACAATTGCGAAAAGTGGTTTTTCAACACTAACACAAGTGCGAAAAGTGGTTTTTTCCACACTAATACAAGTGCAAAAGTGGTTTTTCAACACTAACACAAGTGCGAAAAGTGGTTTTTCCACACTAATACAAGTGCAAAAGTGGTTTCCTGCACCAACACAAGTGCGAAAAGTGGATTTTCAACACTAACACAAGTGCGAAAAGTGGGTTTTCAACACTAACAAAAGTGCGAAAAGTGGTTTCCTTCACTAACACAAGTGCGAAAAGTGGTTTTTCAACACTAACACAAGTGCGAAAAGTGGGTTTTCAACACTAACACAAGTGCGAAAAGTGGTTTTCCACACTAATACAAGTGCAAAAGTGGTTTCCTGCACCAACACAAGTGCGAAAAGTGGTTTTTCAACACTAACACAAGTGCGAACAGTGTTTTTTCAACACTAACACAAGTGCGAAAAGTGGTTTTTCCACACTAATACAAGTGCAAAAGTGGTTTCCTGCACCAACACAAGTGCGAAAAGTGGTTTTTCAACACTAAGACAAGTGCGAAAAGTGGTTTTTCAACACTATCATAAGTGCAAAAAGTGTTTTTTCCACACTAATACAAGTGCAAAAGTGGTTTCCTGCACCAACACAAGTGCGAAAAGTGGTTTTTCAACACTAACACAAGTGCGAAAAGTGGTTTTTCAGCACTATCACAAGTGCAAAAAGTGTTTTTTCCACACTAATACAAGTGCAAAAGTGGTTTCCTGCACCAACACAAGTGCGAAAAGTGGTTTCCTGCACCAACACAAGTGCGAAAAGTGGTTTTTCAACACTAACACAAGTGCGAAAAGTGGTTTTTCAACACTACCACAAGTGCAAAAAGTGTTTTTTCCACACTAATACAAGTGCAAAAGTGGTTTCCTGCACCAACACAAGTGCGAAAAGTCGTTTTTCAACACTAACACAAGTGCGAAAAGTGTTTTTTCAACACTAACACAAGTGCGAAAAGTGGTTTTACCACACTAATACAAGTGCAAAAGTGGTTTCCTGCACCAACACAAGTGCGAAAAGTGGTTTTTCAACACTAACACAAGTGCGAAAAGTGGTTTTTCAACACTATCACAAGTGCAAAAAGTGTTTTTTCCATACTAATACAAGTGCAAAAGTGGTTTCCTGCACCAACACAAGTGCAAAAAGTGGTTTTTCAACACTAACACAAGTGCGAAAAGTGGTTTTTCAACACTATCACAAGTGCAAAAAGTGTTTTTTCCACACTAATACAAGTGCAAAAGTGGTTTCTTGCACCAACACAAGTGCGAAAAGTGTTTTTTCAACACTAACGCAAGTGCGAAAAGTGTTTTTTCAACACTAACACAAGTGTAAAGAGTGGTTTTTCCACACTAATACAAGTGCAAAAGTGGTTTCCTGCACCAACACAAGTGCGAAAAGTGGTTTATCAACACTAACATATGTGTGAAAAGTGGTTTTTCAACACTAACACAAGTGCGAAAAGTGGATTTTCAACACTAACACAAGTGCGAAAAGTGGATTTTCAACACTAACACAAGTGCGAAAAGTGGTTTTTCAACACTATCACAAGTGCAAAAAGTGTTTTTTCCACACTAATACAAGTGCAAAAGTGGTTTCCTGCACCAACACAAGTGCGAAAAGTGGTTTTTCAACACTAACACAAGTGCGAAATGTGTTTTTTTAACACTAACACAAGTGTGAAAAGTGGTTTTTTCCACACTAATACAAGTGCAAAAGTGGTTTCCTGCACCAACACAAGTGCGAAAAGTGGTTTTTCAACACTAACACAAGTGCAAAAAGTGTTTTTTCCACACTAATACAAGTGCAAAAGTGGTTTCCTGCACCAACACAAGTGCGAAAAGTGGTTTTTCAACACTAACACAAGTGCGAAAAGTGTGTTTTAAACACTATCACAAGTGCAAAAAGTGTTTTTTCCACACTAATACAAGTGCAAAAGTGGTTTCCTGCACCAACACAAGTGCGAAAAGTGGATTTTCAACACTAACACAAGTGCGAAAATTGGGTTTTCAACACTAACACAAGTGCGAAAAGTGGTTTCCTTCACTAACACAAGTGCGAAAAGTGGTTTTTCAACACTAACACAAGTGCAAAAAGTGTTTTTTCCACACTAATACAAGTGCAAAAGTGGTTTCCTGCACCAACACAAGTGCGAAAAGTGGTTTTTCAACACTAACACAAGTGCGAAAAGTGTGTTTTCAACACTATCACAAGTGCGAAAAGTGGTTTTCCACACTAATACAAGTGCAAAAGTGGTTTCCTGCACCAACACAAGTGCGAAAAGTGGTTTTTCAACACTAACACAATTGCGAAAAGTGGTTTTTCAACACTAACACAAGTGCGAAAAGTGGTTTTTTCCACACTAATACAAGTGCAAAAGTGGTTTTTCAACACTAACACAAGTGCGAAAAGTGGTTTTTCCACACTAATACAAGTGCAAAAGTGGTTTCCTGCACCAACACAAGTGCGAAAAGTGGTTTTTCAACACTAACACAAGTGCAAAAAGTGTTTTTTCCACACTAATACAAGTGCAAAAGTGGTTTCCTGCACCAACACAAGTGCGAAAAGTGGTTTTTCAACACTAACACAAGTGCGAAAAGTGTGTTTTAAACACTATCACAAGTGCAAAAAGTGTTTTTTCCACACTAATACAAGTGCAAAAGTGGTTTCCTGCACCAACACAAGTGCGAAAAGTGGATTTTCAACACTAACACAAGTGCGAAAATTGGGTTTTCAACACTAACACAAGTGCGAAAAGTGGTTTCCTTCACTAACACAAGTGCGAAAAGTGGTTTTTCAACACTAACACAAGTGCAAAAAGTGTTTTTTCCACACTAATACAAGTGCAAAAGTGGTTTCCTGCACCAACACAAGTGCGATAAGTGGATTTTCAACACTAACACAAGTGCGAAAAGTGGGTTTTCAACACTAACACAAGTGCGAAAAGTGGTTTCCTTCACTAACACAAGTGCGAAAAGTGGTTTTTCCACACTAATACAAGTGCAAAAGTGGTTTCCTGCACCAACACAAGTGCGAAAAGTGGTTTCCTGCACCAACACAAGTGAGAAAAGTGGTTTTTCAACACTAACACAAGTGCGAAAAGTGGTTTTTCAACACTACCACAAGTGCAAAAAGTGTTTTTTCCACACTAATACAAGTGCAAAAGTGGTTTCCTGCACCAACACAAGTGCGAAAAGTCGTTTTTCAACACTAACACAAGTGCGAAAAGTGTTTTTTCAACACTAACACAAGTGCGAAAAGTGGTTTTACCACACTAATACAAGTGCAAAAGTGGTTTCCTGCACCAACACAAGTGCGAAAAGTGGTTTTTCAACACTAACACAAGTGCGAAAAGTGGTTTTTCAACACTATCACAAGTGCAAAAAGTGTTTTTTCCATACTAATACAAGTGCAAAAGTGGTTTCCTGCACCAACACAAGTGCAAAAAGTGGTTTTTCAACACTAACACAAGTGCGAAAAGTGGTTTTTTCCACACTAATACAAGTGCAAAAGTGGTTTTTCAACACTAACACAAGTGCGAAAAGTGGTTTTTCCACACTAATACAAGTGCAAAAGTGGTTTCCTGCACCAACACAAGTGCGAAAAGTGGATTTTCAACACTAACACAAGTGCGAAAAGTGGGTTTTCAACACTAACAAAAGTGCGAAAAGTGGTTTCCTTCACTAACGCAAGTGCGAAAAGTGGTTTTTCAACACTAACACAAGTGCGAAAAGTGGGTTTTCAACACTAACACAAGTGCGAAAAGTGGTTTTCCACACTAATACAAGTGCAAAAGTGGTTTCCTGCACCAACACAAGTGCGAAAAGTGGTTTTTCAACACTAACACAAGTGCGAAAAGTGTTTTTTCAACACTAACACAAGTGCGAAAAGTGGTTTTTCCACACTAATACAAGTGCAAAAGTGGTTTCCTGCACCAACACAAGTGCGAAAAGTGGTTTTTCAACACTAAGACAAGTGCGAAAAGTGGTTTTTCAACACTATCATAAGTGCAAAAAGTGTTTTTTCCACACTAATACAAGTGCAAAAGTGGTTTCCTGCACCAACACAAGTGCGAAAAGTGGTTTTTCAACACTAACACAAGTGCGAAAAGTGGTTTTTCAGCACTATCACAAGTGCAAAAAGTGTTTTTTCCACACTAATACAAGTGCAAAAGTGGTTTCCTGCACCAACACAAGTGCGAAAAGTGGTTTCCTGCACCAACACAAGTGCGAAAAGTGGTTTTTCAACACTAACACAAGTGCGAAAAGTGGTTTTTCCACACTAATACAAGTGCAAAAGTGGTTTCCTGCACCAACACAAGTGCGAAAAGTCGTTTTTCAACACTAACACAAGTGCGAAAAGTGTTTTTTCAACACTAACACAAGTGCGAAAAGTGGTTTTACCACACTAATACAAGTGCAAAAGTGGTTTCCTGCACCAACACAAGTGCGAAAAGTGGTTTTTCAACACTAACACAAGTGCGAAAAGTGGTTTTTCAACACTATCACAAGTGCAAAAAGTGTTTTTTCCATACTAATACAAGTGCAAAAGTGGTTTCCTGCACCAACACAAGTGCAAAAAGTGGTTTTTCAACACTAACACAAGTGCGAAAAGTGGTTTTTCAACACTATCACAAGTGCAAAAAGTGTTTTTTCCACACTAATACAAGTGCAAAAGTGGTTTCTTGCACCAACACAAGTGCGAAAAGTGTTTTTTCAACACTAACGCAAGTGCGAAAAGTGTTTTTTCAACACTAACACAAGTGTAAAGAGTGGTTTTTCCACACTAATACAAGTGCAAAAGTGGTTTCCTGCACCAACACAAGTGCGAAAAGTGGTTTATCAACACTAACATATGTGTGAAAAGTGGTTTTTCAACACTAACACAAGTGCGAAAAGTGGATTTTCAACACTAACACAAGTGCGAAAAGTGGATTTTCAACACTAACACAAGTGCGAAAAGTGGTTTTTCAACACTATCACAAGTGCAAAAAGTGTTTTTTCCACACTAATACAAGTGCAAAAGTGGTTTCCTGCACCAACACAAGTGCGAAAAGTGGTTTTTCAACACTAACACAAGTGCGAAATGTGTTTTTTTTAACACTAACACAAGTGTGAAAAGTGGTTTTTTCCACACTAATACAAGTGCAAAAGTGGTTTCCTGCACCAACACAAGTGCGAAAAGTGGTTTTTCAACACTAACACAAGTGCAAAAGTGGTTTCCTGCACCAACACAAGTGCGAAAAGTGGTTTTTCAACACTAACACAATTGCGAAAAGTGGTTTTTCAACACTAACACAAGTGCGAAAAGTGGTTTTTTCCACACTAATACAAGTGCAAAAGTGGTTTTTCAACACTAACACAAGTGCGAAAAGTGGTTTTTCCACACTAATACAAGTGCAAAAGTGGTTTCCTGCACCAACACAAGTGCGAAAAGTGGATTTTCAACACTAACACAAGTGCGAAAAGTGGGTTTTCAACACTAACAAAAGTGCGAAAAGTGGTTTCCTTCACTAACACAAGTGCGAAAAGTGGTTTTTCAACACTAACACAAGTGCGAAAAGTGGGTTTTCAACACTAACACAAGTGCGAAAAGTGGTTTTCCACACTAATACAAGTGCAAAAGTGGTTTCCTGCACCAACACAAGTGCGAAAAGTGGTTTTTCAACACTAACACAAGTGCGAAAAGTGTTTTTTCAACACTAACACAAGTGCGAAAAGTGGTTTTTCCACACTAATACAAGTGCAAAAGTGGTTTCCTGCACCAACACAAGTGCGAAAAGTGGTTTTTCAACACTAAGACAAGTGCGAAAAGTGGTTTTTCAACACTATCATAAGTGCAAAAAGTGTTTTTTCCACACTAATACAAGTGCAAAAGTGGTTTCCTGCACCAACACAAGTGCGAAAAGTGGTTTTTCAACACTAACACAAGTGCGAAAAGTGGTTTTTCAGCACTATCACAAGTGCAAAAAGTGTTTTTTTCCACACTAATACAAGTGCAAAAGTGGTTTCCTGCACCAACACAAGTGCGAAAAGTGGTTTCCTGCACCAACACAAGTGCGAAAAGTGGTTTTTCAACACTAACACAAGTGCGAAAAGTGGTTTTTCAACACTACCACAAGTGCAAAAAGTGTTTTTTCCACACTAATACAAGTGCAAAAGTGGTTTCCTGCACCAACACAAGTGCGAAAAGTCGTTTTTCAACACGAACACAAGTGCGAAAAGTGTTTTTTCAACACTAACACAAATGCGAAAAGTGGTTTTACCACACTAATACAAGTGCAAAAGTGGTTTCCTGCACCAACACAAGTGCGAAAAGTGGTTTTTCAACACTAACACAAGTGCGAAAAGTGGTTTTTCAACACTATCACAAGTGCAAAAAGTGTTTTTTCCATACTAATACAAGTGCAAAAGTGGTTTCCTGCACCAACACAAGTGCAAAAAGTGGTTTTTCAACACTAACACAAGTGCGAAAAGTGGTTTTTCAACACTATCACAAGTGCAAAAAGTGTTTTTTCCACACTAATACAAGTGCAAATGTGGTTTCTTGCACCAACACAAGTGCGAAAAGTGTTTTTTCAACACTAACGCAAGTGCGAAAAGTGTTTTTTCAACACTAACACAAGTGTAAAGAGTGGTTTTTCCACACTAATACAAGTGCAAAAGTGGTTTCCTGCACCAACACAAGTGCGAAAAGTGGTTTATCAACACTAACATATGTGTGAAAAGTGGTTTTTCAACACTAACACAAGTGCGAAAAGTGGATTTTCAACACTAACACAAGTGCGAAAAGTGGATTTTCAACACTAACACAAGTGCGAAAAGTGGTTTTTCAACACTATCACAAGTGCAAAAAGTGTTTTTTCCACACTAATACAAGTGCAAAAGTGGTTTCCTGCACCAACACAAGTGCGAAAAGTGGTTTTTCAACACTAACACAAGTGCGAAATGTGTTTTTTTAACACTAACACAAGTGTGAAAAGTGGTTTTTTCCACACTAATACAAGTGCAAAAGTGGTTTCCTGCACCAACACAAGTGCGAAAAGTGGTTTTTCAACACTAACACAAGTGCAAAAAGTGTTTTTTCCACACTAATACAAGTGCAAAAGTGGTTTCCTGCACCAACACAAGTGCGAAAAGTGGTTTTTCAACACTAACACAAGTGCGAAAAGTGTGTTTTAAACACTATCACAAGTGCAAAAAGTGTTTTTTCCACACTAATACAAGTGCAAAAGTGGTTTCCTGCACCAACACAAGTGCGAAAAGTGGATTTTCAACACTAACACAAGTGCGAAAATTGGGTTTTCAACACTAACACAAGTGCGAAAAGTGGTTTCCTTCACTAACACAAGTGCGAAAAGTGGTTTTTCAACACTAACACAAGTGCAAAAAGTGTTTTTTCCACACTAATACAAGTGCAAAAGTGGTTTCCTGCACCAACACAAGTGCGAAAAGTGGTTTTTCAACACTAACACAAGTGCGAAAAGTGTGTTTTCAACACTATCACAAGTGCGAAAAGTGGTTTTCCACACTAATACAAGTGCAAAAGTGGTTTCCTGCACCAACACAAGTGCGAAAAGTGGTTTTTCAACACTAACACAATTGCGAAAAGTGGTTTTTCAACACTAACACAAGTGCGAAAAGTGGTTTTTTCCACACTAATACAAGTGCAAAAGTGGTTTTTCAACACTAACACAAGTGCGAAAAGTGGTTTTTCCACACTAATACAAGTGCAAAAGTGGTTTCCTGCACCAACACAAGTGCGAAAAGTGGATTTTCAACACTAACACAAGTGCGAAAAGTGGGTTTTCAACACTAACAAAAGTGCGAAAAGTGGTTTCCTTCACTAACACAAGTGCGAAAAGTGGTTTTTCAACACTAACACAAGTGCGAAAAGTGGGTTTTCAACACTAACACAAGTGCGAAAAGTGGTTTTCCACACTAATACAAGTGCAAAAGTGGTTTCCTGCACCAACACAAGTGCGAAAAGTGGTTTTTCAACACTAACACAAGTGCGAAAAGTGTTTTTTCAACACTAACACAAGTGCGAAAAGTGATTTTTCCACACTAATACAAGTGCAAAAGTGGTTTCCTGCACCAACACAAGTGCGAAAAGTGGTTTTTCAACACTAAGACAAGTGCGAAAAGTGGTTTTTCAACACTAACACAAGTGCGAAAAGTGGTTTTTCAACACTACCACAAGTGCAAAAAGTGGTTTCCTGCACCAACACAAGTGCGAAAAGTGGTTTTTCAACACTAACACAAGTGCGAAAAGTGGTTTTCCACACTAATACAAGTGCAAAAGTGGTTTCCTGCACCAACACAAGTGCGAAAAGTGGTTTCCTGCACCAACACAAGTGCGAAAAGTGGTTTTTCAACACTAACACAAGTGCGAAAAGTGGTTTTTCAACACTACCACAAGTGCAAAAAGTGTTTTTACCACACTAATACAAGTGCAAAAGTGGTTTCCTGCACCAACACAAGTGCGAAAAGTCGTTTATCAACACTAACACAAGTGCGAAAAGTGTTTTTTCAACACTAACACAAGTGCGAAAAGTGGTTTTACCACACTAATACAAGTGCAAAAGTGGTTTCCTGCACCAACACAAGTGCGAAAAGTGGTTTTTCAACACTAACACAAGTGCGAAAAGTGGTTTTTCAACACTAACACAAGTGCGAAAAGTGGTTTTTTCCACACTAATACAAGTGCAAAAGTGGTTTTTCAACACTAACACAAGTGCGAAAAGTGGTTTTTCCACACTAATACAAGTGCAAAAGTGGTTTCCTGCACCAACACAAGTGCGAAAAGTGGATTTTCAACACTAACACAAGTGCAAAAAGTGGATTTTCAACACTAACACAAGTGCGAAAAGTGGTTTCCTTCACTAACACAAGTGCGAAAAGTGGTTTTTCAACACTAACACAAGTGCGAAAAGTGGTTTTTCAACACTATCACAAGTGCAAAAAGTGTTTTTTCCACACTATTACAAGTGCAAAAGTGGTTTCCTGCACCAACACAAGTGCAAAAAGTGGTTTTTCAACACTAACACAAGTGCGAAAAGTGGTTTTTCAACACTATCACAAGTGCAAAAAGTGTTTTTTCCACACTAATACAAGTGCAAAAGTGGTTTCTTGCACCAACACAAGTGCGAAAAGTGTTTTTTCAACACTAACGCAAGTGCGAAAAGTGTTTTTTCAACACTAACACAAGTGTAAAGAGTGGTTTTTCCACACTAATACAAGTGCAAAAGTGGTTTCCTGCACCAACACAAGTGCGAAAAGTGGTTTATCAACACTAACATATGTGTGAAAAGTGGTTTTTCAACACTAACACAAGTGCGAAAAGTGGATTTTCAACACTAACACAAGTGCGAAAAGTGGATTTTCAACACTAACACAAGTGCGAAAAGTGGTTTTTCAACACTATCACAAGTGCAAAAAGTGTTTTTTCCACACTAATACAAGTGCAAAAGTGGTTTCCTGCACCAACACAAGTGCGAAAAGTGGTTTTTCAACACTAACACAAGTGCGAAATGTGTTTTTTTTAACACTAACACAAGTGTGAAAAGTGGTTTTTTCCACACTAATACAAGTGCAAAAGTGGTTTCCTGCACCAACACAAGTGCGAAAAGTGGTTTTTCAACACTAACACAAGTGCAAAAGTGGTTTCCTGCACCAACACAAGTGCGAAAAGTGGTTTTTCAACACTAACACAATTGCGAAAAGTGGTTTTTCAACACTAACACAAGTGCGAAAAGTGGTTTTTTCCACACTAATACAAGTGCAAAAGTGGTTTTTCAACACTAACACAAGTGCGAAAAGTGGTTTTTCCACACTAATACAAGTGCAAAAGTGGTTTCCTGCACCAACACAAGTGCGAAAAGTGGATTTTCAACACTAACACAAGTGCGAAAAGTGGGTTTTCAACACTAACAAAAGTGCGAAAAGTGGTTTCCTTCACTAACACAAGTGCGAAAAGTGGTTTTTCAACACTAACACAAGTGCGAAAAGTGGGTTTTCAACACTAACACAAGTGCGAAAAGTGGTTTTCCACACTAATACAAGTGCAAAAGTGGTTTCCTGCACCAACACAAGTGCGAAAAGTGGTTTTTCAACACTAACACAAGTGCGAACAGTGTTTTTTCAACACTAACACAAGTGCGAAAAGTGGTTTTTCCACACTAATACAAGTGCAAAAGTGGTTTCCTGCACCAACACAAGTGCGAAAAGTGGTTTTTCAACACTAAGACAAGTGCGAAAAGTGGTTTTTCAACACTATCATAAGTGCAAAAAGTGTTTTTTCCACACTAATACAAGTGCAAAAGTGGTTTCCTGCACCAACACAAGTGCGAAAAGTGGTTTTTCAACACTAACACAAGTGCGAAAAGTGGTTTTTCAGCACTATCACAAGTGCAAAAAGTGTTTTTTCCACACTAATACAAGTGCAAAAGTGGTTTCCTGCACCAACACAAGTGCGAAAAGTGGTTTCCTGCACCAACACAAGTGCGAAAAGTGGTTTTTCAACACTAACACAAGTGCGAAAAGTGGTTTTTCAACACTACCACAAGTGCAAAAAGTGTTTTTTCCACACTAATACAAGTGCAAAAGTGGTTTCCTGCACCAACACAAGTGCGAAAAGTCGTTTTTCAACACTAACACAAGTGCGAAAAGTGTTTTTTCAACACTAACACAAGTGCGAAAAGTGGTTTTACCACACTAATACAAGTGCAAAAGTGGTGTCCTGCACCAACACAAGTGCGAAAAGTGGTTTTTCAACACTAACACAAGTGCGAAAAGTGGTTTTTCAACACTATCACAAGTGCAAAAAGTGTTTTTTCCATACTAATACAAGTGCAAAAGTGGTTTCCTGCACCAACACAAGTGCAAAAAGTGGTTTTTCAACACTAACACAAGTGCGAAAAGTGGTTTTTCAACACTATCACAAGTGCAAAAAGTGTTTTTTCCACACTAATACAAGTGCAAAAGTGGTTTCTTGCACCAACACAAGTGCGAAAAGTGTTTTTTCAACACTAACGCAAGTGCGAAAAGTGTTTTTTCAACACTAACACAAGTGTAAAGAGTGGTTTTTCCACACTAATACAAGTGCAAAAGTGGTTTCCTGCACCAACACAAGTGCGAAAAGTGGTTTATCAACACTAACATATGTGTGAAAAGTGGTTTTTCAACACTAACACAAGTGCGAAAAGTGGATTTTCAACACTAACACAAGTGCGAAAAGTGGATTTTCAACACTAACACAAGTGCGAAAAGTGGTTTTTCAACACTATCACAAGTGCAAAAAGTGTTTTTTCCACACTAATACAAGTGCAAAAGTGGTTTCCTGCACCAACACAAGTGCGAAAAGTGGTTTTTCAACACTAACACAAGTGCGAAATGTGTTTTTTTAACACTAACACAAGTGTGAAAAGTGGTTTTTTCCACACTAATACAAGTGCAAAAGTGGTTTCCTGCACCAACACAAGTGCGAAAAGTGGTTTTTCAACACTAACACAAGTGCAAAAAGTGTTTTTTCCACACTAATACAAGTGCAAAAGTGGTTTCCTGCACCAACACAAGTGCGAAAAGTGGTTTTTCAACACTAACACAAGTGCGAAATGTGTTTTTTTAACACTAACACAAGTGTGAAAAGTGGTTTTTTCCACACTAATACAAGTGCAAAAGTGGTTTCCTGCACCAACACAAGTGCGAAAAGTGGTTTTTCAACACTAAGACAAGTGCGAAAAGTGGTTTTTCAACACTATCATAAGTGCAAAAAGTGTTTTTTCCACACTAATACAAGTGCAAAAGTGGTTTCCTGCACCAACACAAGTGCGAAAAGTGGTTTTTCAACACTAACACAAGTGCGAAAAGTGGTTTTTCAGCACTATCACAAGTGCAAAAAGTGTTTTTTCCACACTAATACAAGTGCAAAAGTGGTTTCCTGCACCAACACAAGTGCGAAAAGTGGTTTCCTGCACCAACACAAGTGCGAAAAGTGGTTTTTCAACACTAACACAAGTGCGAAAAGTGGTTTTTCAACACTACCACAAGTGCAAAAAGTGTTTTTTCCACACTAATACAAGTGCAAAAGTGGTTTCCTGCACCAACACAAGTGCGAAAAGTCGTTTTTCAACACTAACACAAGTGCGAAAAGTGTTTTTTCAACACTAACACAAGTGCGAAAAGTGGTTTTACCACACTAATACAAGTGCAAAAGTGGTGTCCTGCACCAACACAAGTGCGAAAAGTGGTTTTTCAACACTAACACAAGTGCGAAAAGTGGTTTTTCAACACTATCACAAGTGCAAAAAGTGTTTTTTCCATACTAATACAAGTGCAAAAGTGGTTTCCTGCACCAACACAAGTGCAAAAAGTGGTTTTTCAACACTAACACAAGTGCGAAAAGTGGTTTTTCAACACTATCACAAGTGCAAAAAGTGTTTTTTCCACACTAATACAAGTGCAAAAGTGGTTTCTTGCACCAACACAAGTGCGAAAAGTGTTTTTTCAACACTAACGCAAGTGCGAAAAGTGTTTTTTCAACACTAACACAAGTGTAAAGAGTGGTTTTTCCACACTAATACAAGTGCAAAAGTGGTTTCCTGCACCAACACAAGTGCGAAAAGTGGTTTATCAACACTAACATATGTGTGAAAAGTGGTTTTTCAACACTAACACAAGTGCGAAAAGTGGATTTTCAACACTAACACAAGTGCGAAAAGTGGATTTTCAACACTAACACAAGTGCGAAAAGTGGTTTTTCAACACTATCACAAGTGCAAAAAGTGTTTTTTCCACACTAATACAAGTGCAAAAGTGGTTTCCTGCACCAACACAAGTGCGAAAAGTGGTTTTTCAACACTAACACAAGTGCGAAATGTGTTTTTTTAACACTAACACAAGTGTGAAAAGTGGTTTTTTCCACACTAATACAAGTGCAAAAGTGGTTTCCTGCACCAACACAAGTGCGAAAAGTGGTTTTTCAACACTAACACAAGTGCAAAAAGTGTTTTTTCCACACTAATACAAGTGCAAAAGTGGTTTCCTGCACCAACACAAGTGCGAAAAGTGGTTTTTCAACACTAACACAAGTGCGAAAAGTGTGTTTTAAACACTATCACAAGTGCAAAAAGTGTTTTTTCCACACTAATACAAGTGCAAAAGTGGTTTCCTGCACCAACACAAGTGCGAAAAGTGGATTTTCAACACTAACACAAGTGCGAAAATTGGGTTTTCAACACTAACACAAGTGCGAAAAGTGGTTTCCTTCACTAACACAAGTGCGAAAAGTGGTTTTTCAACACTAACACAAGTGCAAAAAGTGTTTTTTCCACACTAATACAAGTGCAAAAGTGGTTTCCTGCACCAACACAAGTGCGAAAAGTGGTTTTTCAACACTAACACAAGTGCGAAAAGTGTGTTTTCAACACTATCACAAGTGCGAAAAGTGGTTTTCCACACTAATACAAGTGCAAAAGTGGTTTCCTGCACCAACACAAGTGCGAAAAGTGGTTTTTCAACACTAACACAATTGCGAAAAGTGGTTTTTCAACACTAACACAAGTGCGAAAAGTGGTTTTTTCCACACTAATACAAGTGCAAAAGTGGTTTTTCAACACTAACACAAGTGCGAAAAGTGGTTTTTCCACACTAATACAAGTGCAAAAGTGGTTTCCTGCACCAACACAAGTGCGAAAAGTGGTTTTTCAACACTAACACAAGTGCAAAAAGTGTTTTTTCCACACTAATACAAGTGCAAAAGTGGTTTCCTGCACCAACACAAGTGCGAAAAGTGGTTTTTCAACACTAACACAAGTGCGAAAAGTGTGTTTTAAACACTATCACAAGTGCAAAAAGTGTTTTTTCCACACTAATACAAGTGCAAAAGTGGTTTCCTGCACCAACACAAGTGCGAAAAGTGGATTTTCAACACTAACACAAGTGCGAAAATTGGGTTTTCAACACTAACACAAGTGCGAAAAGTGGTTTCCTTCACTAACACAAGTGCGAAAAGTGGTTTTTCAACACTAACACAAGTGCAAAAAGTGTTTTTTCCACACTAATACAAGTGCAAAAGTGGTTTCCTGCACCAACACAAGTGCGATAAGTGGATTTTCAACACTAACACAAGTGCGAAAAGTGGGTTTTCAACACTAACACAAGTGCGAAAAGTGGTTTCCTTCACTAACACAAGTGCGAAAAGTGGTTTTTCCACACTAATACAAGTGCAAAAGTGGTTTCCTGCACCAACACAAGTGCGAAAAGTGGTTTCCTGCACCAACACAAGTGCGAAAAGTGGTTTTTCAACACTAACACAAGTGCGAAAAGTGGTTTTTCAACACTACCACAAGTGCAAAAAGTGTTTTTACCACACTAATACAAGTGCAAAAGTGGTTTCCTGCACCAACACAAGTGCGAAAAGTCGTTTTTCAACACTAACACAAGTGCGAAAAGTGTTTTTTCAACACTAACACAAGTGCGAAAAGTGGTTTTACCACACTAATACAAGTGCAAAAGTGGTTTCCTGCACCAACACAAGTGCGAAAAGTGGTTTTTCAACACTAACACAAGTGCGAAAAGTGGTTTTTCAACACTATCACAAGTGCAAAAAGTGTTTTTTCCATACTAATACAAGTGCAAAAGTGGTTTCCTGCACCAACACAAGTGCAAAAAGTGGTTTTTCAACACTAACACAAGTGCGAAAAGTGGTTTTTCAACACTATCACAAGTGCAAAAAGTGTTTTTCCACACTAATACAAGTGCAAAAGTGGTTTCTTGCACCAACACAAGTGCGAAAAGTGGTTTTTCAACACTAACGCAAGTGCGAAAAGTGTTTTTTCAACACTAACACAAGTGTAAAGAGTGGTTTTTCCACACTAATACAAGTGCAAAAGTGGTTTCCTGCACCAACACAAGTGCGAAAAGTGGTTTATCAACACTAACATATGTGCGAAAAGTGGTTTTTCAACACTAACACAAGTGCGAAAAGTGGATTTTCAACACTAACACAAGTGCGAAAAGTGGATTTTCAACACTAACACAAGTGCGAAAAGTGGTTTTTCAACACTATCACAAGTGCAAAAAGTGTTTTTTCCACACTAATACAAGTGCAAAAGTGGTTTCCTGCACCAACACAAGTGCGAAAAGTGGTTTTTCAACACTAACACAAGTGCGAAATGTGTTTTTTTAACACTAACACAAGTGTGAAAAGTGGTTTTTTCCACACTAATACAAGTGCAAAAGTGGTTTCCTGCACCAACACAAGTGCGAAAAGTGGTTTTTCAACACTAACACAAGTGCAAAAAGTGTTTTTTCCACACTAATACAAGTGCAAAAGTGGTTTCCTGCACCAACACAAGTGCGAAAAGTGGTTTTTCAACACTAACACAAGTGCGAAAAGTGTGTTTTAAACACTATCACAAGTGCAAAAAGTGTTTTTTCCACACTAATACAAGTGCAAAAGTGGTTTCCTGCACCAACACAAGTGCGAAAAGTGGATTTTCAACACTAACACAAGTGCGAAAATTGGGTTTTCAACACTAACACAAGTGCGAAAAGTGGTTTCCTTCACTAACACAAGTGCGAAAAGTGGTTTTTCAACACTAACACAAGTGCAAAAAGTGTTTTTTCCACACTAATACAAGTGCAAAAGTGGTTTCCTGCACCAACACAAGTGCGAAAAGTGGATTTTCAACACTAACACAAGTGCGAAAAGTGGGTTTTCAACACTAACACAAGTGCGAAAAGTGGTTTCCTTCACTAACACAAGTGCGAAAAGTGGTTTTTCCACTCTAATACAAGTGCAAAAGTGGTTTCCTGCACCAACACAAGTGCGAAAAGTGGTTTCCTGCACCAACACAAGTGCGAAAAGTGGTTTTTCAACACTAACACAAGTGCGAAAAGTGGTTTTTCAACACTACCACAAGTGCAAAAAGTGTTTTTCCGCACTAATACAAGTGCAAAAGTGGTTTCCTGCACCAACACAAGTGCGAAAAGTCGTTTTTCAACACTAACACAAGTGCGAAAAGTGTTTTTTCAACACTAACACAAGTGCGAAAAGTGGTTTTACCACACTAATACAAGTGCAAAAGTGGTTTCCTGCACCAACACAAGTGCGAAAAGTCGTTTTTCAACACTAACACAAGTGCGAAAAGTGGTTTTTCAACACTAACACAAGTGCGAAAAGTGGTTTTTCAACACTATCACAAGTGCAAAAAGTGTTTTTTTCCATACTAATACAAGTGCAAAAGTGGTTTCCTGCACCAACACAAGTGCAAAAAGTGGTTTTTCAACACTAACACAAGTGCGAAAAGTGGTTTTTCAACACTATCACAAGTGCAAAAAGTGTTTTTTCCACACTAATACAAGTGCAAAAGTGGTTTCTTGCACCAACACAAGTGCGAAAAGTGGTTTTTCAACACTAACGCAAGTGCGAAAAGTGTTTTTTCAACACTAACACAAGTGTAAAGAGTGGTTTTTCCACACTAATACAAGTGCAAAAGTGGTTTCCTGCACCAACACAAGTGCGAAAAGTGGTTTATCAACACTAACATATGTGCGAAAAGTGGTTTTTCAACACTAACACAAGTGCGAAAAGTGGTTTCCTTCACAAACACAAGTGCGAAAAGTGGTTTTTCAACACTAACACAAGTGCGAAAAGTGGTTTTTCCACACTAATACAAGTGCAAAAGTGGTTTCCTGCACCAACACAAGAGCGAAAAGTGGTTTTTCAACACTAACACAGGTGCGAAAAGTGGTTTCTTTCACTAACACAAGTGCGAAAAGTGGTTTTTCAACACTAACACAAGTGCGAAAAGTGGTTTTTCAACACTAACACAAGTGCGAAAAGTGGTTTTTTCCACACTAATACAAGTGCAAAAGTGGTTTTTCAACACTAACACAAGTGCGAAAAGTGGTTTTTCCACACTAATACAAGTGCAAAAGTGGTTTCCTGCACCAACACAAGTGCGAAAAGTGGATTTTCAACACTAACACAAGTGCGAAAAGTGGGTTTTCAACACTAACAAAAGTGCGAAAAGTGGTTTCCTTCACTAACACAAGTGCGAAAAGTGGTTTTTCAACACTAACACAAGTGCGAAAAGTGGGTTTTCAACACTAATACAAGTGCGAAAAGTGGTTTTCCACACTAATACAAGTGCAAAAGTGGTTTCCTGCACCAACACAAGTGCAAAAAGTGGTTTTTCAACACTAACACAAGTGCGAAAAGTGGTTTTTTCCACACTAATACAAGTGCAAAAGTGGTTTTTCAACACTAACACAAGTGCGAAAAGTGGTTTTTCCACACTAATACAAGTGCAAAAGTGGTTTCCTGCACCAACACAAGTGCGAAAAGTGGATTTTCAACACTAACACAAGTGCGAAAAGTGGGTTTTCAACACTAACAAAAGTGCGAAAAGTGGTTTCCTTCACTAATACAAGTGCGAAAAGTGGTTTTTCAACACTAACACAAGTGCGAAAAGTGGGTTTTCAACACTAACACAAGTGCGAATAGTGGTTTTCCACACTAATACAAGTGCAAAAGTGGTTTCCTGCACCAACACAAGTGCGAAAAGTGGTTTTTCAACACTAACACAAGTGCGAAAAGTGGTTTTTTCCACACTAATACAAGTGCAAAAGTGGTTTTTCAACACTAACACAAGTGCGAAAAGTGGTTTTTCCACACTAATACAAGTGCAAAAGTGGTTTCCTGCACCAACACAAGTGCGAAAAGTGGATTTTCAACACTAACACAAGTGCGAAAAGTGGGTTTTCAACACTAACAAAAGTGCAAAAAGTGGTTTCCTTCACTAACACAAGTGCGAAAAGTGGTTTTCAACACTAACACAAGTGCGAAAAGTGGGTTTTCAACACTAACACAAGTGCGAAAAGTGGTTTTCCACACTAATACAAGTGCAAAAGTGGTTTCCTGCACCAACACAAGTGCGAAAAGTGGTTTTTCAACACTAACACAAGTGCGAAAAGTGTTTTTTCAACACTAACACAAGTGCGAAAAGTGGTTTTTCCACACTAATACAAGTGCAAAAGTGGTTTCCTGCACCAACACAAGTGCGAAAAGTGGTTTTTCAACACTAAGACAAGTGCGAAAAGTGGTTTTTCAACACTATCATAAGTGCAAAAAGTGTTTTTTCCACACTAATACAAGTGCAAAAGTGGTTTCCTGCACCAACACAAGTGCGAAAAGTGGTTTTTCAACACTAACACAAGTGCGAAAAGTGGTTTTTCAGCACTATCACAAGTGCAAAAAGTGTTTTTTCCACACTAATACAAGTGCAAAAGTGGTTTCCTGCACCAACACAAGTGCGAAAAGTGGTTTTTCAACACTAACACAAGTGCGAAAAGTGGTTTTTCAGCACTATCACAAGTGCAAAAAGTGGATTTTCAACACTAACACAAGTGCGAAAAGTGGGTTTTCAACACTAACAAAAGTGCGAAAAGTGGTTTCCTTCACTAACACAAGTGCGAAAAGTGGTTTTTCAACACTAACACAAGTGCGAAAAGTGGGTTTTCAACACTAACACAAGTGCGAAAAGTGGTTTTCCACACTAATACAAGTGCAAAAGTGGTTTCCTGCACCAACACAAGTGCGAAAAGTGGTTTTTCAACACTAACACAAGTGCGAAAAGTGTTTTTTCAACACTAACACAAGTGCGAAAAGTGGTTTTTCCACACTAATACAAGTGCAAAAGTGGTTTCCTGCACCAACACAAGTGCGAAAAGTGGTTTTTCAACACTAAGACAAGTGCGAAAAGTGGTTTTTCAACACTATCATAAGTGCAAAAAGTGTTTTTTCCACACTAATACAAGTGCAAAAGTGGTTTCCTGCACCAACACAAGTGCGAAAAGTGGTTTTTCAACACTAACACAAGTGCGAAAAGTGGTTTTTCAGCACTATCACAAGTGCAAAAAGTGTTTTTTCCACACTAATACAAGTGCAAAAGTGGTTTCCTGCACCAACACAAGTGCGAAAAGTGGTTTCCTGCACCAACACAAGTGCGAAAAGTGGTTTTTCAACACTAACACAAGTGCGAAAAGTGGTTTTTCAACACTACCACAAGTGCAAAAAGTGTTTTTTCCACACTAATACAAGTGCAAAAGTGGTTTCCTGCACCAACACAAGTGCGAAAAGTCGTTTTTCAACACTAACACAAGTGCGAAAAGTGTTTTTTCAACACTAACACAAGTGCGAAAAGTGGTTTTACCACACTAATACAAGTGCAAAAGTGGTTTCCTGCACCAACACAAGTGCGAAAAGTGGTTTTTCAACACTAACACAAGTGCGAAAAGTGGTTTTTCAACACTATCACAAGTGCAAAAAGTGTTTTTTCCATACTAATACAAGTGCAAAAGTGGTTTCCTGCACCAACACAAGTGCAAAAAGTGGTTTTTCAACACTAACACAAGTGCGAAAAGTGGTTTTTCAACACTATCACAAGTGCAAAAAGTGTTTTTTCCACACTAATACAAGTGCAAAAGTGGTTTCTTGCACCAACACAAGTGCGAAAAGTGTTTTTTCAACACTAACGCAAGTGCGAAAAGTGTTTTTTCAACACTAACACAAGTGTAAAGAGTGGTTTTTCCACACTAATACAAGTGCAAAAGTGGTTTCCTGCACCAACACAAGTGCGAAAAGTGGTTTATCAACACTAACATATGTGTGAAAAGTGGTTTTTCAACACTAACACAAGTGCGAAAAGTGGATTTTCAACACTAACACAAGTGCGAAAAGTGGATTTTCAACACTAACACAAGTGCGAAAAGTGGTTTTTCAACACTATCACAAGTGCAAAAAGTGTTTTTTCCACACTAATACAAGTGCAAAAGTGGTTTCCTGCACCAACACAAGTGCGAAAAGTGGTTTTTCAACACTAACACAAGTGCGAAATGTGTTTTTTTTAACACTAACACAAGTGTGAAAAGTGGTTTTTTCCACACTAATACAAGTGCAAAAGTGGTTTCCTGCACCAACACAAGTGCGAAAAGTGGTTTTTCAACACTAACACAAGTGCAAAAGTGGTTTCCTGCACCAACACAAGTGCGAAAAGTGGTTTTTCAACACTAACACAATTGCGAAAAGTGGTTTTTCAACACTAACACAAGTGCGAAAAGTGGTTTTTTCCACACTAATACAAGTGCAAAAGTGGTTTTTCAACACTAACACAAGTGCGAAAAGTGGTTTTTCCACACTAATACAAGTGCAAAAGTGGTTTCCTGCACCAACACAAGTGCGAAAAGTGGATTTTCAACACTAACACAAGTGCGAAAAGTGGGTTTTCAACACTAACAAAAGTGCGAAAAGTGGTTTCCTTCACTAACACAAGTGCGAAAAGTGGTTTTTCAACACTAACACAAGTGCGAAAAGTGGGTTTTCAACACTAACACAAGTGCGAAAAGTGGTTTTCCACACTAATACAAGTGCAAAAGTGGTTTCCTGCACCAACACAAGTGCGAAAAGTGGTTTTTCAACACTAACACAAGTGCGAACAGTGTTTTTTCAACACTAACACAAGTGCGAAAAGTGGTTTTTCCACACTAATACAAGTGCAAAAGTGGTTTCCTGCACCAACACAAGTGCGAAAAGTGGTTTTTCAACACTATCACAAGTGCAAAAAGTGTTTTTTCCACACTAATACAAGTGCAAAAGTGGTTTCTTGCACCAACACAAGTGCGAAAAGTGTTTTTTCAACACTAACGCAAGTGCGAAAAGTGTTTTTTCAACACTAACACAAGTGTAAAGAGTGGTTTTTCCACACTAATACAAGTGCAAAAGTGGTTTCCTGCACCAACACAAGTGCGAAAAGTGGTTTATCAACACTAACATATGTGTGAAAAGTGGTTTTTCAACACTAACACAAGTGCGAAAAGTGGATTTTCAACACTAACACAAGTGCGAAAAGTGGATTTTCAACACTAACACAAGTGCGAAAAGTGGTTTTTCAACACTATCACAAGTGCAAAAAGTGTTTTTTCCACACTAATACAAGTGCAAAAGTGGTTTCTTGCACCAACACAAGTGCGAAAAGTGTTTTTTCAACACTAACGCAAGTGCGAAAAGTGTTTTTTCAACACTAACACAAGTGTAAAGAGTGGTTTTTCCACACTAATACAAGTGCAAAAGTGGTTTCCTGCACCAACACAAGTGCGAAAAGTGGTTTATCAACACTAACATATGTGTGAAAAGTGGTTTTTCAACACTAACACAAGTGCGAAAAGTGGATTTTCAACACTAACACAAGTGCGAAAAGTGGATTTTCAACACTAACACAAGTGCGAAAAGTGGTTTTTCAACACTATCACAAGTGCAAAAAGTGTTTTTTCCACACTAATACAAGTGCAAAAGTGGTTTCCTGCACCAACACAAGTGCGAAAAGTGGTTTTTCAACACTAACACAAGTGCGAAATGTGTTTTTTTTAACACTAACACAAGTGTGAAAAGTGGTTTTTTCCACACTAATACAAGTGCAAAAGTGGTTTCCTGCACCAACACAAGTGCGAAAAGTGGTTTTTCAACACTAACACAAGTGCAAAAGTGGTTTCCTGCACCAACACAAGTGCGAAAAGTGGTTTTTCAACACTAACACAATTGCGAAAAGTGGTTTTTCAACACTAACACAAGTGCGAAAAGTGGTTTTTTCCACACTAATACAAGTGCAAAAGTGGTTTTTCAACACTAACACAAGTGCGAAAAGTGGTTTTTCCACACTAATACAAGTGCAAAAGTGGTTTCCTGCACCAACACAAGTGCGAAAAGTGGATTTTCAACACTAACACAAGTGCGAAAAGTGGGTTTTCAACACTAACAAAAGTGCGAAAAGTGGTTTCCTTCACTAACACAAGTGCGAAAAGTGGTTTTTCAACACTAACACAAGTGCGAAAAGTGGGTTTTCAACACTAACACAAGTGCGAAAAGTGGTTTTCCACACTAATACAAGTGCAAAAGTGGTTTCCTGCACCAACACAAGTGCGAAAAGTGGTTTTTCAACACTAACACAAGTGCGAACAGTGTTTTTTCAACACTAACACAAGTGCGAAAAGTGGTTTTTCCACACTAATACAAGTGCAAAAGTGGTTTCCTGCACCAACACAAGTGCGAAAAGTGGTTTTTCAACACTAAGACAAGTGCGAAAAGTGGTTTTTCAACACTATCATAAGTGCAAAAAGTGTTTTTTCCACACTAATACAAGTGCAAAAGTGGTTTCCTGCACCAACACAAGTGCGAAAAGTGGTTTTTCAACACTAACACAAGTGCGAAAAGTGGTTTTTCAGCACTATCACAAGTGCAAAAAGTGTTTTTTCCACACTAATACAAGTGCAAAAGTGGTTTCCTGCACCAACACAAGTGCGAAAAGTGGTTTCCTGCACCAACACAAGTGCGAAAAGTGGTTTTTCAACACTAACACAAGTGCGAAAAGTGGTTTTTCAACACTACCACAAGTGCAAAAAGTGTTTTTTCCACACTAATACAAGTGCAAAAGTGGTTTCCTGCACCAACACAAGTGCGAAAAGTCGTTTTTCAACACTAACACAAGTGCGAAAAGTGTTTTTTCAACACTAACACAAGTGCGAAAAGTGGTTTTACCACACTAATACAAGTGCAAAAGTGGTGTCCTGCACCAACACAAGTGCGAAAAGTGGTTTTTCAACACTAACACAAGTGCGAAAAGTGGTTTTTCAACACTATCACAAGTGCAAAAAGTGTTTTTTCCATACTAATACAAGTGCAAAAGTGGTTTCCTGCACCAACACAAGTGCAAAAAGTGGTTTTTCAACACTAACACAAGTGCGAAAAGTGGTTTTTCAACACTATCACAAGTGCAAAAAGTGTTTTTTCCACACTAATACAAGTGCAAAAGTGGTTTCTTGCACCAACACAAGTGCGAAAAGTGTTTTTTCAACACTAACGCAAGTGCGAAAAGTGTTTTTTCAACACTAACACAAGTGTAAAGAGTGGTTTTTCCACACTAATACAAGTGCAAAAGTGGTTTCCTGCACCAACACAAGTGCGAAAAGTGGTTTATCAACACTAACATATGTGTGAAAAGTGGTTTTTCAACACTAACACAAGTGCGAAAAGTGGATTTTCAACACTAACACAAGTGCGAAAAGTGGATTTTCAACACTAACACAAGTGCGAAAAGTGGTTTTTCAACACTATCACAAGTGCAAAAAGTGTTTTTTCCACACTAATACAAGTGCAAAAGTGGTTTCCTGCACCAACACAAGTGCGAAAAGTGGTTTTTCAACACTAACACAAGTGCGAAATGTGTTTTTTTAACACTAACACAAGTGTGAAAAGTGGTTTTTTCCACACTAATACAAGTGCAAAAGTGGTTTCCTGCACCAACACAAGTGCGAAAAGTGGTTTTTCAACACTAACACAAGTGCAAAAAGTGTTTTTTCCACACTAATACAAGTGCAAAAGTGGTTTCCTGCACCAACACAAGTGCGAAAAGTGGTTTTTCAACACTAACACAAGTGCGAAAAGTGTGTTTTAAACACTATCACAAGTGCAAAAAGTGTTTTTTCCACACTAATACAAGTGCAAAAGTGGTTTCCTGCACCAACACAAGTGCGAAAAGTGGATTTTCAACACTAACACAAGTGCGAAAATTGGGTTTTCAACACTAACACAAGTGCGAAAAGTGGTTTCCTTCACTAACACAAGTGCGAAAAGTGGTTTTTCAACACTAACACAAGTGCAAAAAGTGTTTTTTCCACACTAATACAAGTGCAAAAGTGGTTTCCTGCACCAACACAAGTGCGAAAAGTGGTTTTTCAACACTAACACAAGTGCGAAAAGTGTGTTTTCAACACTATCACAAGTGCGAAAAGTGGTTTTCCACACTAATACAAGTGCGAAAGTGGTTTCCTGCACCAACACAAGTGCGAAAAGTGGTTTTTCAACACTAACACAATTGCGAAAAGTGGTTTTTCAACACTAACACAAGTGCGAAAAGTGGTTTTTTCCACACTAATACAAGTGCAAAAGTGGTTTTTCAACACTAACACAAGTGCGAAAAGTGGTTTTTTCCACACTAATACAAGTGCAAAAGTGGTTTCCTGCACCAACACAAGTGCGAAAAGTGGTTTTTCAACACTAACACAAGTGCAAAAAGTGTTTTTTCCACACTAATACAAGTGCAAAAGTGGTTTCCTGCACCAACACAAGTGCGAAAAGTGGTTTTTCAACACTAACACAAGTGCGAAAAGTGTGTTTTTAAACACTATCACAAGTGCAAAAAGTGTTTTTTCCACACTAATACAAGTGCAAAAGTGGTTTCCTGCACCAACACAAGTGCGAAAAGTGGATTTTCAACACTAACACAAGTGCGAAAATTGGGTTTTCAACACTAACACAAGTGCGAAAAGTGGTTTCCTTCACTAACACAAGTGCGAAAAGTGGTTTTTCAACACTAACACAAGTGCAAAAAGTGTTTTTTCCACACTAATACAAGTGCAAAAGTGGTTTCCTGCACCAACACAAGTGCGATAAGTGGATTTTCAACACTAACACAAGTGCGAAAAGTGGGTTTTCAACACTAACACAAGTGCGAAAAGTGGTTTCCTTCACTAACACAAGTGCGAAAAGTGGTTTTTTCCACACTAATACAAGTGCAAAAGTGGTTTCCCTGCACCAACACAAGTGCGAAAAGTGGTTTCCTGCACCAACACAAGTGCGGAAAAGTGGTTTTTCAACACTAACACAAGTGCGAAAAGTGGTTTTTCAACACTACCACAAGTGCAAAAAGTGTTTTTACCACACTAATACAAGTGCAAAAGTGGTTTCCTGCACCAACACAAGTGCGAAAAGTCGTTTTTCAACACTAACACAAGTGCGAAAAGTGTTTTTTCAACACTAACACAAGTGCGAAAAGTGGTTTTACCACACTAATACAAGTGCAAAAGTGGTTTCCTGCACCAACACAAGTGCGAAAAGTGGTTTTTCAACACTAACACAAGTGCGAAAAGTGGTTTTTTCAACACTATCACAAGTGCAAAAAGTGTTTTTTTCCATACTAATACAAGTGCAAAAGTGGTTTCCTGCACCAACACAAGTGCAAAAAGTGGTTTTTCAACACTAACACAAGTGCGAAAAGTGGTTTTTCAACACTATCACAAGTGCAAAAAGTGTTTTTTCCACACTAATACAAGTGCAAAAGTGGTTTCTTGCACCAACACAAGTGCGAAAAGTGGTTTTTCAACACTAACGCAAGTGCGAAAAGTGTTTTTTCAACACTAACACAAGTGTAAAGAGTGGTTTTTCCACACTAATACAAGTGCAAAAGTGGTTTCCTGCACCAACACAAGTGCGAAAAGTGGTTTATCAACACTAACATATGTGCGAAAAGTGGTTTTTCAACACTAACACAAGTGCGAAAAGTGGATTTTCAACACTAACACAAGTGCGAAAAGTGGATTTTCAACACTAACACAAGTGCGAAAAGTGGTTTTTCAACACTATCACAAGTGCAAAAAGTGTTTTTTCCACACTAATACAAGTGCAAAAGTGGTTTCCTGCACCAACACAAGTGCGAAAAGTGGTTTTTCAACACTAACACAAGTGCGAAATGTGTTTTTTTTAACACTAACACAAGTGTGAAAAGTGGTTTTTTTCCACACTAATACAAGTGCAAAAGTGGTTTCCTGCACCAACACAAGTGCGAAAAGTGGTTTTTCAACACTAACACAAGTGCAAAAAGTGTTTTTTTCCACACTAATACAAGTGCAAAAGTGGTTTCCTGCACCAACACAAGTGCGAAAAGTGGTTTTTCAACACTAACACAAGTGCGAAAAGTGTGTTTTAAACACTATCACAAGTGCAAAAAGTGTTTTTTTCCACACTAATACAAGTGCAAAAGTGGTTTCCTGCACCAACACAAGTGCGAAAAGTGGATTTTCAACACTAACACAAGTGCGAAAATTGGGTTTTCAACACTAACACAAGTGCGAAAAGTGGTTTCCTTCACTAACACAAGTGCGAAAAGTGGTTTTTCAACACTAACACAAGTGCAAAAAGTGTTTTTTCCACACTAATACAAGTGCAAAAGTGGTTTCCTGCACCAACACAAGTGCGAAAAGTGGATTTTCAACACTAACACAAGTGCGAAAAGTGGGTTTTCAACACTAACACAAGTGCGAAAAGTGGTTTCCTTCACTAACACAAGTGCGAAAAGTGGTTTTTCCACTCTAATACAAGTGCAAAAGTGGTTTCCTGCACCAACACAAGTGCGAAAAGTGGTTTCCTGCACCAACACAAGTGCGAAAAGTGGTTTTCAACACTAACACAAGTGCGAAAAGTGGTTTTTCAACACTACCACAAGTGCAAAAAGTGTTTTTCCGCACTAATACAAGTGCAAAAGTGGTTTCCTGCACCAACACAAGTGCGAAAAGTCGTTTTTCAACACTAACACAAGTGCGAAAAGTGTTTTTTCAACACTAACACAAGTGCGAAAAGTGGTTTTACCACACTAATACAAGTGCAAAAGTGGTTTCCTGCACCAACACAAGTGCGAAAAGTCGTTTTTCAACACTAACACAAGTGCGAAAAGTGGTTTTTCAACACTAACACAAGTGCGAAAAGTGGTTTTTCAACACTATCACAAGTGCAAAAAGTGTTTTTTTCCATACTAATACAAGTGCAAAAGTGGTTTCCTGCACCAACACAAGTGCAAAAAGTGGTTTTTCAACACTAACACAAGTGCGAAAAGTGGTTTTTCAACACTATCACAAGTGCAAAAAGTGTTTTTTCCACACTAATACAAGTGCAAAAGTGGTTTCTTGCACCAACACAAGTGCGAAAAGTGGTTTTTCAACACTAACGCAAGTGCGAAAAGTGTTTTTTTCAACGTAAAGAGTGGTTTTTCCACACTAATACAAGTGCAAAAGTGGTTTCCTGCACCAACACAAGTGCGAAAAGTGGTTTATCAACACTAACATATGTGCGAAAAGTGGTTTTTCAACACTAACACAAGTGCGAAAAGTGGTTTCCTTCACAAACACAAGTGCGAAAAGTGGTTTTTCAACACTAACACAAGTGCGAAAAGTGGTTTTTCCACACTAATACAAGTGCAAAAGTGGTTTCCTGCACCAACACAAGAGCGAAAAGTGGTTTTTCAACACTAACACAGGTGCGAAAAGTGGTTTCTTTCACTAACACAAGTGCGAAAAGTGGTTTTTCAACACTAACACAAGTGCGAAAAGTGGTTTTTCAACACTAACACAAGTGCGAAAAGTGGTTTTTTCCACACTAATACAAGTGCAAAAGTGGTTTTTCAACACTAACACAAGTGCGAAAAGTGGTTTTTCCACACTAATACAAGTGCAAAAGTGGTTTCCTGCACCAACACAAGTGCGAAAAGTGGATTTTCAACACTAACACAAGTGCGAAAAGTGGGTTTTCAACACTAACAAAAGTGCGAAAAGTGGTTTCCTTCACTAACACAAGTGCGAAAAGTGGTTTTTCAACACTAACACAAGTGCGAAAAGTGGGTTTTCAACACTAATACAAGTGCGAAAAGTGGTTTTCCACACTAATACAAGTGCAAAAGTGGTTTCCTGCACCAACACAAGTGCAAAAAGTGGTTTTTCAACACTAACACAAGTGCGAAAAGTGGTTTTTTCCACACTAATACAAGTGCAAAAGTGGTTTTTCAACACTAACACAAGTGCGAAAAGTGGTTTTTCCACACTAATACAAGTGCAAAAGTGGTTTCCTGCACCAACACAAGTGCGAAAAGTGGATTTTCAACACTAACACAAGTGCGAAAAGTGGGTTTTCAACACTAACAAAAGTGCGAAAAGTGGTTTCCTTCACTAATACAAGTGCGAAAAGTGGTTTTTCAACACTAACACAAGTGCGAAAAGTGGGTTTTCAACACTAACACAAGTGCGAATAGTGGTTTTCCACACTAATACAAGTGCAAAAGTGGTTTCCTGCACCAACACAAGTGCGAAAAGTGGTTTTTCAACACTAACACAAGTGCGAAAAGTGGTTTTTTCCACACTAATACAAGTGCAAAAGTGGTTTTTCAACACTAACACAAGTGCGAAAAGTGGTTTTTCCACACTAATACAAGTGCAAAAGTGGTTTCCTGCACCAACACAAGTGCGAAAAGTGGATTTTCAACACTAACACAAGTGCGAAAAGTGGGTTTTCAACACTAACAAAAGTGCAAAAAGTGGTTTCCTTCACTAACACAAGTGCGAAAAGTGGTTTTCAACACTAACACAAGTGCGAAAAGTGGGTTTTCAACACTAACACAAGTGCGAAAAGTGGTTTTCCACACTAATACAAGTGCAAAAGTGGTTTCCTGCACCAACACAAGTGCGAAAAGTGGTTTTTCAACACTAACACAAGTGCGAAAAGTGTTTTTTCAACACTAACACAAGTGCGAAAAGTGGTTTTTCCACACTAATACAAGTGCAAAAGTGGTTTCCTGCACCAACACAAGTGCGAAAAGTGGTTTTTCAACACTAAGACAAGTGCGAAAAGTGGTTTTTCAACACTATCATAAGTGCAAAAAGTGTTTTTTCCACACTAATACAAGTGCAAAAGTGGTTTCCTGCACCAACACAAGTGCGAAAAGTGGTTTTTCAACACTAACACAAGTGCGAAAAGTGGTTTTTCAGCACTATCACAAGTGCAAAAAGTGTTTTTTCCACACTAATACAAGTGCAAAAGTGGTTTCCTGCACCAACACAAGTGCGAAAAGTGGTTTTTCAACACTAACACAAGTGCGAAAAGTGGTTTTTCAGCACTATCACAAGTGCAAAAAGTGGATTTTCAACACTAACACAAGTGCGAAAAGTGGGTTTTCAACACTAACAAAAGTGCGAAAAGTGGTTTCCTTCACTAACACAAGTGCGAAAAGTGGTTTTTCAACACTAACACAAGTGCGAAAAGTGGGTTTTCAACACTAACACAAGTGCGAAAAGTGGTTTTCCACACTAATACAAGTGCAAAAGTGGTTTCCTGCACCAACACAAGTGCGAAAAGTGGTTTTTCAACACTAACACAAGTGCGAAAAGTGTTTTTTCAACACTAACACAAGTGCGAAAAGTGGTTTTTCCACACTAATACAAGTGCAAAAGTGGTTTCCTGCACCAACACAAGTGCGAAAAGTGGTTTTTCAACACTAAGACAAGTGCGAAAAGTGGTTTTTCAACACTATCATAAGTGCAAAAAGTGTTTTTTCCACACTAATACAAGTGCAAAAGTGGTTTCCTGCACCAACACAAGTGCGAAAAGTGGTTTTTCAACACTAACACAAGTGCGAAAAGTGGTTTTTCAGCACTATCACAAGTGCAAAAAGTGTTTTTTCCACACTAATACAAGTGCAAAAGTGGTTTCCTGCACCAACACAAGTGCGAAAAGTGGTTTCCTGCACCAACACAAGTGCGAAAAGTGGTTTTTCAACACTAACACAAGTGCGAAAAGTGGTTTTTCAACACTACCACAAGTGCAAAAAGTGTTTTTTCCACACTAATACAAGTGCAAAAGTGGTTTCCTGCACCAACACAAGTGCGAAAAGTCGTTTTTCAACACTAACACAAGTGCGAAAAGTGTTTTTTCAACACTAACACAAGTGCGAAAAGTGGTTTTACCACACTAATACAAGTGCAAAAGTGGTTTCCTGCACCAACACAAGTGCGAAAAGTGGTTTTTCAACACTAACACAAGTGCGAAAAGTGGTTTTTCAACACTATCACAAGTGCAAAAAGTGTTTTTTCCATACTAACACAAGTGCAAAAAGTGGTTTTTCAACACTAACACAAGTGCGAAAAGTGGTTTTTCAACACTATCACAAGTGCAAAAAGTGTTTTTTCCACACTAATACAAGTGCAAAAGTGGTTTCTTGCACCAACACAAGTGCGAAAAGTGTTTTTTCAACACTAACGCAAGTGCGAAAAGTGTTTTTTCAACACTAACACAAGTGTAAAGAGTGGTTTTTCCACACTAATACAAGTGCAAAAGTGGTTTCCTGCACCAACACAAGTGCGAAAAGTGGTTTATCAACACTAACATATGTGTGAAAAGTGGTTTTTCAACACTAACACAAGTGCGAAAAGTGGATTTTCAACACTAACACAAGTGCGAAAAGTGGATTTTCAACACTAACACAAGTGCGAAAAGTGGTTTTTCAACACTATCACAAGTGCAAAAAGTGTTTTTTCCACACTAATACAAGTGCAAAAGTGGTTTCCTGCACCAACACAAGTGCGAAAAGTGGTTTTTCAACACTAACACAAGTGCGAAATGTGTTTTTTTTAACACTAACACAAGTGTGAAAAGTGGTTTTTTCCACACTAATACAAGTGCAAAAGTGGTTTCCTGCACCAACACAAGTGCGAAAAGTGGTTTTTCAACACTAACACAAGTGCAAAAGTGGTTTCCTGCACCAACACAAGTGCGAAAAGTGGTTTTTCAACACTAACACAATTGCGAAAAGTGGTTTTTCAACACTAACACAAGTGCGAAAAGTGGTTTTTTCCACACTAATACAAGTGCAAAAGTGGTTTTTCAACACTAACACAAGTGCGAAAAGTGGTTTTTCCACACTAATACAAGTGCAAAAGTGGTTTCCTGCACCAACACAAGTGCGAAAAGTGGATTTTCAACACTAACACAAGTGCGAAAAGTGGGTTTTCAACACTAACAAAAGTGCGAAAAGTGGTTTCCTTCACTAACACAAGTGCGAAAAGTGGTTTTTCAACACTAACACAAGTGCGAAAAGTGGGTTTTCAACACTAACACAAGTGCGAAAAGTGGTTTTCCACACTAATACAAGTGCAAAAGTGGTTTCCTGCACCAACACAAGTGCGAAAAGTGGTTTTTCAACACTAACACAAGTGCGAACAGTGTTTTTTCAACACTAACACAAGTGCGAAAAGTGGTTTTTCCACACTAATACAAGTGCAAAAGTGGTTTCCTGCACCAACACAAGTGCGAAAAGTGGTTTTTCAACACTAAGACAAGTGCGAAAAGTGGTTTTTCAACACTATCATAAGTGCAAAAAGTGTTTTTTCCACACTAATACAAGTGCAAAAGTGGTTTCCTGCACCAACACAAGTGCGAAAAGTGGTTTTTCAACACTAACACAAGTGCGAAAAGTGGTTTTTCAGCACTATCACAAGTGCAAAAAGTGTTTTTTCCACACTAATACAAGTGCAAAAGTGGTTTCCTGCACCAACACAAGTGCGAAAAGTGGTTTCCTGCACCAACACAAGTGCGAAAAGTGGTTTTTCAACACTAACACAAGTGCGAAAAGTGGTTTTTCAACACTACCACAAGTGCAAAAAGTGTTTTTTCCACACTAATACAAGTGCAAAAGTGGTTTCCTGCACCAACACAAGTGCGAAAAGTGGTTTTTCAACACTAACACAAGTGCGAAAAGTGGTTTTTCAACACTATCACAAGTGCAAAAAGTGTTTTTTCCATACTAATACAAGTGCAAAAGTGGTTTCCTGCACCAACACAAGTGCAAAAAGTGGTTTTTCAACACTAACACAAGTGCGAAAAGTGGTTTTTCAACACTATCACAAGTGCAAAAAGTGTTTTTTCCACACTAATACAAGTGCAAAAGTGGTTTCTTGCACCAACACAAGCGCGAAAAGTGTTTTTTCAACACTAACGCAAGTGCGAAAAGTGTTTTTTCAACACTAACACAAGTGTAAAGAGTGGTTTTTCCACACTAATACAAGTGCAAAAGTGGTTTCCTGCACCAACACAAGTGCGAAAAGTGGTTTATCAACACTAACATATGTGTGAAAAGTGGTTTTTCAACACTAACACAAGTGCGAAAAGTGGATTTTCAACACTAACACAAGTGCGAAAAGTGGATTTTCAACACTAACACAAGTGCGAAAAGTGGTTTTTCAACACTATCACAAGTGCAAAAAGTGTTTTTTCCACACTAATACAAGTGCAAAAGTGGTTTCCTGCACCAACACAAGTGCGAAAAGTGGTTTTTCAACACTAACACAAGTGCGAAATGTGTTTTTTTAACACTAACACAAGTGTGAAAAGTGGTTTTTTCCACACTAATACAAGTGCAAAAGTGGTTTCCTGCACCAACACAAGTGCGAAAAGTGGTTTTTCAACACTAACACAAGTGCAAAAAGTGTTTTTTCCACACTAATACAAGTGCAAAAGTGGTTTCCTGCACCAACACAAGTGCGAAAAGTGGTTTTTCAACACTAACACAAGTGCGAAAAGTGTGTTTTAAACACTATCACAAGTGCAAAAAGTGTTTTTTCCACACTAATACAAGTGCAAAAGTGGTTTCCTGCACCAACACAAGTGCGAAAAGTGGATTTTCAACACTAACACAAGTGCGAAAATTGGGTTTTCAACACTAACACAAGTGCGAAAAGTGGTTTCCTTCACTAACACAAGTGCGAAAAGTGGTTTTTCAACACTAACACAAGTGCAAAAAGTGTTTTTTCCACACTAATACAAGTGCAAAAGTGGTTTCCTGCACCAACACAAGTGCGAAAAGTGGTTTTTCAACACTAACACAAGTGCGAAAAGTGTGTTTTCAACACTATCACAAGTGCGAAAAGTGGTTTTCCACACTAATACAAGTGCAAAAGTGGTTTCCTGCACCAACACAAGTGCGAAAAGTGGTTTTTCAACACTAACACAATTGCGAAAAGTGGTTTTTCAACACTAACACAAGTGCGAAAAGTGGTTTTTTCCACACTAATACAAGTGCAAAAGTGGTTTTTCAACACTAACACAAGTGCGAAAAGTGGTTTTTCCACACTAATACAAGTGCAAAAGTGGTTTCCTGCACCAACACAAGTGCGAAAAGTGGTTTTTCAACACTAACACAAGTGCAAAAAGTGTTTTTTCCACACTAATACAAGTGCAAAAGTGGTTTCCTGCACCAACACAAGTGCGAAAAGTGGTTTTTCAACACTAACACAAGTGCGAAAAGTGTGTTTTAAACACTATCACAAGTGCAAAAAGTGTTTTTTCCACACTAATACAAGTGCAAAAGTGGTTTCCTGCACCAACACAAGTGCGAAAAGTGGATTTTCAACACTAACACAAGTGCGAAAATTGGGTTTTCAACACTAACACAAGTGCGAAAAGTGGTTTCCTTCACTAACACAAGTGCGAAAAGTGGTTTTTCAACACTAACACAAGTGCAAAAAGTGTTTTTTCCACACTAATACAAGTGCAAAAGTGGTTTCCTGCACCAACACAAGTGCGATAAGTGGATTTTCAACACTAACACAAGTGCGAAAAGTGGGTTTTCAACACTAACACAAGTGCGAAAAGTGGTTTCCTTCACTAACACAAGTGTGAAAAGTGGTTTTTCCACACTAATACAAGTGCAAAAGTGGTTTCCTGCACCAACACAAGTGCGAAAAGTGGTTTCCTGCACCAACACAAGTGCGAAAAGTGGTTTTTCAACACTAACACAAGTGCGAAAAGTGGTTTTTCAACACTACCACAAGTGCAAAAAGTGTTTTTTCCACACTAATACAAGTGCAAAAGTGGTTTCCTGCACCAACACAAGTGCGAAAAGTCGTTTTTCAACACTAACACAAGTGCGAAAAGTGTTTTTTCAACACTAACACAAGTGCGAAAAGTGGTTTTACCACACTAATACAAGTGCAAAAGTGGTTTCCTGCACCAACACAAGTGCGAAAAGTGGTTTTTCAACACTAACACAAGTGCGAAAAGTGGTTTTTCAACACTATCACAAGTGCAAAAAGTGTTTTTTCCATACTAATACAAGTGCAAAAGTGGTTTCCTGCACCAACACAAGTGCAAAAAGTGGTTTTTCAACACTAACACAAGTGCGAAAAGTGGTTTTTTCCACACTAATACAAGTGCAAAAGTGGTTTTTCAACACTAACACAAGTGCGAAAAGTGGTTTTTCCACACTAATACAAGTGCAAAAGTGGTTTCCTGCACCAACACAAGTGCGAAAAGTGGATTTTCAACACTAACACAAGTGCGAAAAGTGGGTTTTCAACACTAACAAAAGTGCGAAAAGTGGTTTCCTTCACTAACACAAGTGCGAAAAGTGGTTTTTCAACACTAACACAAGTGCGAAAAGTGGGTTTTCAACACTAACACAAGTGCGAAAAGTGGTTTTCCACACTAATACAAGTGCAAAAGTGGTTTCCTGCACCAACACAAGTGCGAAAAGTGGTTTTTCAACACTAACACAAGTGCGAAAAGTGTTTTTTCAACACTAACACAAGTGCGAAAAGTGGTTTTTCCACACTAATACAAGTGCAAAAGTGGTTTCCTGCACCAACACAAGTGCGAAAAGTGGTTTTTCAACACTAAGACAAGTGCGAAAAGTGGTTTTTCAACACTATCATAAGTGCAAAAAGTGTTTTTTCCACACTAATACAAGTGCAAAAGTGGTTTCCTGCACCAACACAAGTGCGAAAAGTGGTTTTTCAACACTAACACAAGTGCGAAAAAGTGGTTATTCAGCACTATCACAAGTGCAAAAAGTGTTTTTTTCACACTAATACAAGTGCAAAAGTGGTTTCCTGCACCAACACAAGTGCGAAAAGTGGTTTCCTGCACCAACACAAGTGCGAAAAGTGGTTTTTCAACACTAACACAAGTGCGAAAATTTAACACCTAAAAAAAAAAAAAAAAAAAAAAAAAAAAAAAAAAAAAAAAAAAAAAAAAAAAAAAAAAAAAAAAAAAAAAAAAAAAAAAAAAAAAAAAAAAAAAAAAAAAAAAAAAAAAAAAAGAAAAAAAAAAAAGAAAAAAAAAAAAAAAAAAAAAAAAAAAAAAAAAAAAAAAAAAAAAAAAAAAAAAAAAAAAAAAAAAAAAAAAAAAAAAAAAAACAAAAAAAAAAAAATAAAAAAAGTAAAAAAAAAAAAAAAAAAAAAAAAAAAAAAAAAAAAAAAAAAAAAAAAAAAAAAAAAAAAGAAAAAAAAAAAAAAAAAAGTGGTTTTCACAAGTGCGAAAAGTGGTTTTTCAACACTATCACAAGTGCAAAAAGTGTTTTTTCCACACTAATACAAGTGCAAAAGTGGTTTCTTGCACCAACACAAGTGCGAAAAGTGTTTTTTCAACACTAACGCAAGTGCGAAAAGTGTTTTTTCAACACTAACACAAGTGTAAAGAGTGGTTTTTCCACACTAATACAAGTGCAAAAGTGGTTTCCTGCACCAACACAAGTGCGAAAAGTGGTTTATCAACACTAACATATGTGTGAAAAGTGGTTTTTCAACACTAACACAAGTGCGAAAAGTGGATTTTCAACACTAACACAAGTGCGAAAAGTGGATTTTCAACACTAACACAAGTGCGAAAAGTGGTTTTTCAACACTATCACAAGTGCAAAAAGTGTTTTTTCCACACTAATACAAGTGCAAAAGTGGTTTCCTGCACCAACACAAGTGCGAAAAGTGGTTTTTCAACACTAACACAAGTGCGAAATGTGTTTTTTTTAACACTAACACAAGTGTGAAAAGTGGTTTTTTCCACACTAATACAAGTGCAAAAGTGGTTTCCTGCACCAACACAAGTGCGAAAAGTGGTTTTTCAACACTAACACAAGTGCAAAAGTGGTTTCCTGCACCAACACAAGTGCGAAAAGTGGTTTTTCAACACTAACACAATTGCGAAAAGTGGTTTTTCAACACTAACACAAGTGCGAAAAGTGGTTTTTTCCACACTAATACAAGTGCAAAAGTGGTTTTTCAACACTAACACAAGTGCGAAAAGTGGTTTTTCCACACTAATACAAGTGCAAAAGTGGTTTCCTGCACCAACACAAGTGCGAAAAGTGGATTTTCAACACTAACACAAGTGCGAAAAGTGGGTTTTCAACACTAACAAAAGTGCGAAAAGTGGTTTCCTTCACTAACACAAGTGCGAAAAGTGGTTTTTCAACACTAACACAAGTGCGAAAAGTGGGTTTTCAACACTAACACAAGTGCGAAAAGTGGTTTTCCACACTAATACAAGTGCAAAAGTGGTTTCCTGCACCAACACAAGTGCGAAAAGTGGTTTTTCAACACTAACACAAGTGCGAAAAGTGTTTTTTCAACACTAACACAAGTGCGAAAAGTGGTTTTTCCACACTAATACAAGTGCAAAAGTGGTTTCCTGCACCAACACAAGTGCGAAAAGTGGTTTTTCAACACTAAGACAAGTGCGAAAAGTGGTTTTTCAACACTATCATAAGTGCAAAAAGTGTTTTTTCCACACTAATACAAGTGCAAAAGTGGTTTCCTGCACCAACACAAGTGCGAAAAGTGGTTTTTCAACACTAACACAAGTGCGAAAAGTGGTTTTTCAGCACTATCACAAGTGCAAAAAGTGTTTTTTTCCACACTAATACAAGTGCAAAAGTGGTTTCCTGCACCAACACAAGTGCGAAAAGTGGTTTCCTGCACCAACACAAGTGCGAAAAGTGGTTTTTCAACACTAACACAAGTGCGAAAAGTGGTTTTTCAACACTACCACAAGTGCAAAAAGTGTTTTTTCCACACTAATACAAGTGCAAAAGTGGTTTCCTGCACCAACACAAGTGCGAAAAGTCGTTTTTCAACACTAACACAAGTGCGAAAAGTGTTTTTTCAACACTAACACAAGTGCGAAAAGTGGTTTTACCACACTAATACAAGTGCAAAAGTGGTTTCCTGCACCAACACAAGTGCGAAAAGTGGTTTTTCAACACTAACACAAGTGCGAAAAGTGGTTTTTCAACACTATCACAAGTGCAAAAAGTGTTTTTTCCATACTAATACAAGTGCAAAAGTGGTTTCCTGCACCAACACAAGTGCAAAAAGTGGTTTTTCAACACTAACACAAGTGCGAAAAGTGGTTTTTCAACACTATCACAAGTGCAAAAAGTGTTTTTTCCACACTAATACAAGTGCAAAAGTGGTTTCTTGCACCAACACAAGTGCGAAAAGTGTTTTTTCAACACTAACGCAAGTGCGAAAAGTGTTTTTTCAACACTAACACAAGTGTAAAGAGTGGTTTTTCCACACTAATACAAGTGCAAAAGTGGTTTCCTGCACCAACACAAGTGCGAAAAGTGGTTTATCAACACTAACATATGTGTGAAAAGTGGTTTTTCAACACTAACACAAGTGCGAAAAGTGGATTTTCAACACTAACACAAGTGCGAAAAGTGGATTTTCAACACTAACACAAGTGCGAAAAGTGGTTTTTCAACACTATCACAAGTGCAAAAAGTGTTTTTTCCACACTAATACAAGTGCAAAAGTGGTTTCCTGCACCAACACAAGTGCGAAAAGTGGTTTTTCAACACTAACACAAGTGCGAAATGTGTTTTTTTAACACTAACACAAGTGTGAAAAGTGGTTTTTTCCACACTAATACAAGTGCAAAAGTGGTTTCCTGCACCAACACAAGTGCGAAAAGTGGTTTTTCAACACTAACACAAGTGCAAAAAGTGTTTTTTCCACACTAATACAAGTGCAAAAGTGGTTTCTTGCACCAACACAAGTGCGAAAAGTGGTTTTTCAACACTAACACAAGTGCGAAAAGTGTGTTTTAAACACTATCACAAGTGCAAAAAGTGTTTTTTCCACACTAATACAAGTGCAAAAGTGGTTTCCTGCACCAACACAAGTGCGAAAAGTGGATTTTCAACACTAACACAAGTGCGAAAATTGGGTTTTCAACACTAACACAAGTGCGAAAAGTGGTTTCCTTCACTAACACAAGTGCGAAAAGTGGTTTTTCAACACTAACACAAGTGCAAAAAGTGTTTTTTCCACACTAATACAAGTGCAAAAGTGGTTTCCTGCACCAACACAAGTGCGAAAAGTGGTTTTTCAACACTAACACAAGTGCGAAAAGTGTGTTTTCAACACTATCACAAGTGCGAAAAGTGGTTTTCCACACTAATACAAGTGCAAAAGTGGTTTCCTGCACCAACACAAGTGCGAAAAGTGGTATTTCAACACTAACACAATTGCGAAAAGTGGTTTTTCAACACTAACACAAGTGCGAAAAGTGGTTTTTTCCACACTAATACAAGTGCAAAAGTGGTTTTTCAACACTAACACAAGTGCGAAAAGTGGTTTTTCCACACTAATACAAGTGCAAAAGTGGTTTCCTGCACCAACACAAGTGCGAAAAGTGGATTTTCAACACTAACACAAGTGCGAAAAGTGGGTTTTCAACACTAACAAAAGTGCGAAAAGTGGTTTCCTTCACTAACACAAGTGCGAAAAGTGGTTTTTCAACACTAACACAAGTGCGAAAAGTGGGTTTTCAACACTAACACAAGTGCGAAAAGTGGTTTTCCACACTAATACAAGTGCAAAAGTGGTTTCCTGCACCAACACAAGTGCGAAAAGTGGTTTTTCAACACTAACACAAGTGCGAAAAGTGTTTTTTCAACACTAACACAAGTGCGAAAAGTGATTTTTCCACACTAATACAAGTGCAAAAGTGGTTTCCTGCACCAACACAAGTGCGAAAAGTGGTTTTTCAACACTAAGACAAGTGCGAAAAGTGGTTTTTCAACACTACCACAAGTGCAAAAAGTGGTTTCCTGCACCAACACAAGTGCGAAAAGTGGTTTTTCAACACTAACACAAGTGCGAAAAGTGGTTTTCCACACTAATACAAGTGCAAAAGTGGTTTCCTGCACCAACACAAGTGCGAAAAGTGGTTTCCTGCACCAACACAAGTGCGAAAAGTGGTTTTTCAACACTAACACAAGTGCGAAAAGTGGTTTTTCAACACTACCACAAGTGCAAAAAGTGTTTTTACCACACTAATACAAGTGCAAAAGTGGTTTCCTGCACCAACACAAGTGCGAAAAGTCGTTTTTCAACACTAACACAAGTGCGAAAAGTGTTTTTTCAACACTAACACAAGTGCGAAAAGTGGTTTTACCACACTAATACAAGTGCAAAAGTGGTTTCCTGCACCAACACAAGTGCGAAAAGTGGTTTTTCAACACTAACACAAGTGCGAAAAGTGGTTTTTCAACACTAACACAAGTGCGAAAAGTGGTTTTTTCCACACTAATACAAGTGCAAAAGTGGTTTTTCAACACTAACACAAGTGCGAAAAGTGGTTTTTCCACACTAATACAAGTGCAAAAGTGGTTTCCTGCACCAACACAAGTGCGAAAAGTGGATTTTCAACACTAACACAAGTGCAAAAAGTGGATTTTCAACACTAACACAAGTGCGAAAAGTGGTTTCCTTCACTAACACAAGTGCGAAAAGTGGTTTTTCAACACTAACACAAGTGCGAAAAGTGGTTTTTCAACACTATCACAAGTGCAAAAAGTGTTTTTTCCACACTATTACAAGTGCAAAAGTGGTTTCCTGCACCAACACAAGTGCAAAAAGTGGTTTTTCAACACTAACACAAGTGCGAAAAGTGGTTTTTCAACACTATCACAAGTGCAAAAAGTGTTTTTTCCACACTAATACAAGTGCAAAAGTGGTTTCTTGCACCAACACAAGTGCGAAAAGTGTTTTTTCAACACTAACGCAAGTGCGAAAAGTGTTTTTTCAACACTAACACAAGTGTAAAGAGTGGTTTTTCCACACTAATACAAGTGCAAAAGTGGTTTCCTGCACCAACACAAGTGCGAAAAGTGGTTTATCAACACTAACATATGTGTGAAAAGTGGTTTTTCAACACTAACACAAGTGCGAAAAGTGGATTTTCAACACTAACACAAGTGCGAAAAGTGGATTTTCAACACTAACACAAGTGCGAAAAGTGGTTTTTCAACACTATCACAAGTGCAAAAAGTGTTTTTTCCACACTAATACAAGTGCAAAAGTGGTTTCCTGCACCAACACAAGTGCGAAAAGTGGT
>NC_136269.1:73611707-73708060 GCF_964187855.1 Myxine glutinosa | reverse complement strand
GTTTTTCAACACTATCACAAGTGCAAAAAGTGTTTTTTCCACACTAATACAAGTGCAAAAGTGGTTTCCTGCACAAACACAAGTGCGAAAAGTGGTTTTTCAACACTAACACAAGTGCGAAAAGTGTTTTTTCAACACTAACACAAGTGTGAAAAGTAGTTTTTCCACACTAATACAAGTGCAAAAGTGGTTTCCTGCACAAACACAAGTGCGAAAAGTGGTTTTTCAACACTAACACAAGTGCGAAAAGTGGTTTTTCAACACTAACACAAGTGCGAAAAGTGTTTTTTCAACACTAACACAAGTGTGAAAAGTGTTTTTTCCACACTAATACAAGTGCAAAAGTGGTTTCCTGCACCAACACAAGTGCGAAAAGTGGTTTTTCAACACTCACACAAGTGCGAAAAGTGGGTTTTCAACACTAACACAGGTGCGAAAAGTGGTTTCCCTTCACTAACACAAGTGCGAAAAGTGGTTTTTAAACACTAACACAAGTGCGAAAAGTGGTTTTTCAACACTAACACAAGTGCGAAAAGTGGTTTTTCCACACTAATACAAGTGCAAAAGTGGTTTTTCAACACTAACACAAGTGCGAAAAGTGGTTTTTCCACACTAGTACAAGTGCAAAAGTGGTTTCCTGCACAAACACAAGTGCGAAAGGTGGTTTTTCAACACTAACACAAGTGGGAAAAGTGGTTTTTCAACACTATCACAAGTGCAAAAAGTGTTTTTTCCACACTAATACAAGTGCAAAAGTGGTTTCCTGCACCAACACAAGTGCGAAAAGTGGATTTTCAACACTAACACAAGTGCGAAAAGTAGGTTTTCAACACTAACACAAGTGCGAAAAGTGGTTTCCTTCACTAACACAAGTGCAAAAAGTGGTTTTCCAACACTAACACAAGTGCGAAAAGTGGTTTTTCAACACTAACACAAGTGCGAAAAGTGGTTTTCCACACTAATACAAGTGCAAAAGTGGTTTCCTGCATCAACAGAAGTGCGAAAAGTGGTTTCTCAACACTAACACAAGTGCGAAAAGTGGTTTTTGAACACTATCACATGTGCAAAAAGTGTTTTTTTTCCACACTAAGACAAGTGCAAAAGTGGTTTCCTGCACCAACACAAGTGCGAAAAGTGGTTTTTAAACACTAACACAAGTGCGAAAAGTATTTTTTCAACACTAACACAAGTGTGAAAAGTGGTTTTTCCACACTAATACAAGTGCAAAAGTGGGTTTTCTGCATCAACAGAAGTGCGAAAAGTGGTTTTTCAACACTAACACAGGTGCGAAAAGTGGTTTTTCAACACTAACACAAGTGCGAAAAGTGGTTTCCTTCACTAACACAAGTGCGAAAAATGGTTTTTCAACACTAACACAAATGCGAAAAGTGGTTTTTCAACACTAACACAAGTGCGAAAAGTGGTTTTTCCACACTAATACAAGTGCAAAAGTGGTTTCCTGCACCAACACAAGTGCGAAAAGTGGTTTTTCAACACTAACACAAGTGCGAAAAGTGGTTTTTCAACACTATCACAAGTGCAAAAAGTGTTTTTCCATACTAATACAAGTGCAAAAGTGGTTTCCTGCACCATCAATAGTGCAAAAAGTGGTTTTTCAACACTAACACAAGTGCGAAAAGTGGTTTTTCAACACTATCACAAGTGCAAAAAGTGTTTTTTCCACACTAATACAAGTGCAAAAGTGGTTTCCTGCACAAACACAAGTGCGAAAAGTGGTTTTTCAACACTAACACAAGTGCGAAAAGTGTTTTTTCAACACTAACACAAGTGTGAAAAGTAGTTTTTCCACACTAATACAAGTGCAAAAGTGGTTTCCTGCACAAACACAAGTGCGAAAAGTGGTTTTTCAACACTAACACAAGTGTGAAAAGTGTTTTTTCCACACTAATACAAGTGCAAAAGTGGTTTCCTGCACCAACACAAGTGCGAAAAGTGGTTTTTCAACACTCATACAAGTGCGAAAAGTGGGTTTTCAACACTAACACAGGTGCGAAAAGTGGTTTCCTTCACTAACACAAGTGCGAAAAGTGGTTTTTAAACACTAACACAAGTGCGAAAAGTGGTTTTTCAACACTAACACAAGTGCGAAAAGTGGTTTTTCCACACTAATACAAGTGCAAAAGTGGTTTTTCAACACTAACACAAGTGCGAAAAGTGGTTTTTCCACACTAGTACAAGTGCAAAAGTGGTTTCCTGCACAAACACAAGTGCGAAAGGTGGTTTTTCAACACTAACACAAGTGGGAAAAGTGGTTTTTCAACACTATCACAAGTGCAAAAAGTGTTTTTTCCACACTAATACAAGTGCAAAAGTGGTTTCCTGCACCAACACAAGTGCGAAAAGTGGATTTTCAACACTAACACAAGTGCGAAAAGTAGGTTTTCAACACTAACACAAGTGCGAAAAGTGGTTTCCTTCACTAACACAAGTGCGAAAAGTAGGTTTTCAACACTAACACAAGTGCGAAAAGTGGTTTCCTTCACTAACACAAGTGCGAAAAGTGGTTTTCCACACTAATACAAGTGCAAAAGTGGTTTCCTGCATCAACAGAAGTGCGAAAAGTGGTTTTTCAACACTAACACAAGTGCGAAAAGTGGTTTCTCAACACAAGTTGAAAAGTGTTTTTTTCCACACTAATACAAGTGCAAAAGTGGTTTCCTGCACCAACACAAGTCCAAAAAGTGGTTTTTCAACACTAACACAAGTGCGAAAAGTGTTTTTTCAACACTAACACAAGTGTGAAAAGTGGTTTTTCCACACTAATACAAGTGCAAAAGTGGTTTCCTGCACCAACACAAGTGCGAAAAGTGGCTTTTCAACACTAACACAAGTGCGAAAAGTGGTTTTTCAACACTAACACAAGTGCGAAAAGTGGTTTCCTTCACTAACACAAGTGCGAAAAGTGGTTTTTCAACACTAACACAAGTGCGAAAAGTGGTTTTTCAACACTAACACAAGTGCGAAAAGTGGTTTTTCCACACTAATACAAGTGCAAAAGTGGTTTCCTGCACCAACACAAGTGCGAAAAGTGGTTTTTCAACACTAACACAAGTGCGAAAAGTGGTTTTTCAACACTATCACAAGTGCAAAAAGTGTTTTTCCATACTAATACAAGTGCAAAAGTGGTTTCCTGCACCATCAATAGTGCAAAAAGTGGTTTTTCAACACTAACACAAGTGCGAAAAGTGGTTTTTCAACACTATCACAAGTGCAAAAAGTGTTTTTTCCACACTAATACAAGTGCAAAAGTGGTTTCCTGCACAAACACAAGTGCGAAAAGTGGTTTTTCAACACTAACACAAGTGCGAAAAGTGTTTTTTCAACACTAACACAAGTGTGAAAAGTAGTTTTTCCACACTAATACAAGTGCAAAAGTGGTTTCCTGCACAAACACAAGTGCGAAAAGTGGTTTTTCAACACTAACACAAGTGCGAAAAGTGGTTTTTCAACACTAACACAAGTGCGAAAAGTGTTTTTTCAACACTAACACAAGTGTGAAAAGTGTTTTTCCACACTAATACAAGTGCAAAAGTGGTTTCCTGCACCAACACAAGTGCGAAAAGTGGTTTTTCAACACTCACACAAGTGCGAAAAGTGGGTTTTCAACACTAACACAGGTGCGAAAAGTGGTTTCCTTCACTAACACAAGTGCGAAAAGTGGTTTTTAAACACTAACACAAGTGCGAAAAGTGGTTTTTCAACACTAACACAAGTGCGAAAAGTGGTTTTTCCACACTAGTACAAGTGCAAAAGTGGTTTCCTGCACAAACACAAGTGCGAAAGGTGGTTTTTCAACACTAACACAAGTGGGAAAAGTGGTTTTTCAACACTATCACAAGTGCAAAAAGTGTTTTTTCCACACTAATACAAGTGCAAAAGTGGTTTCCTGCACCAACACAAGTGCGAAAAGTGGATTTTCAACACTAACACAAGTGCGAAAAGTAGGTTTTCAACACTAACACAAGTGCGAAAAGTGGTTTCCTTCACTAACACAAGTGCAAAAAGTGGTTTTCCAACACTAATACAAGTGCAAAAGTGGTTTCCTGCACCAACAGAAGTGCGAAAAGTGGTTTCTCAACACTAACACAAGTGCGAAAAGTGGTTTTTGAACACTATCACATGTGCAAAAAGTGTTTTTTTCCCACACTAAGACAAGTGCAAAAGTGGTTTCCTGCACCAACACAAGTGCGAAAAGTGGTTTTTAAACACTAACACAAGTGCGAAAAGTATTTTTTCAACACTAACACAAGTGTGAAAAGTGATTTTTCCACACTAATACAAGTGCAAAAGTGGGTTTTCTGCATCAACAGAAGTGCGAAAAGTGGTTTTTCAACACTAACACAGGTGCGAAAAGTGGTTTTTCAACACTAACACAAGTGCGAAAAGTGGTTTCCTTCACTAACACAAGTGCGAAAAGTGGTTTTTCAACACTAACACAAGTGCGAAAAGTGGTTTTTCAACACTAACACAAGTGCGAAAAGTGGTTTTTCCACACTAATACAAGTGCAAAAGTGGTTTCCTGCACCAACACAAGTGCGAAAAGTGGTTTTTCAACACTAACACAAGTGCGAAAAGTGGTTTTTTCAACACTATCACAAGTGCAAAAAGTGTTTTTCCATACTAATACAAGTGCAAAAGTAAAGTGGTTTCCTGCACCATCAATAGTGCAAAAAGTGGTTTTTCAACACTAACACAAGTGCGGAAAGTGGTTTTTCAACACTATCACAAGTGCAAAAAGTGTTTTTTCCACACTAATACAAGTGCAAAAGTGGTTTCCTGCACAAACACAAGTGCGAAAAGTGGTTTTTCAACACTAACACAAGTGCGAAAAGTGTTTTTTCAACACTAACACAAGTGTGAAAAGTAGTTTTTCCACACTAATACAAGTGTAAAAGTGGTTTCCTGCACAAACACAAGTGCGAAAAGTGGTTTTTCAACACTAACACAAGTGCGAAAAGTGGTTTTTCAACACTAACACAAGTGCGAAAAGTGTTTTTTCAACACTAACACAAGTGTGAAAAGTGTTTTTTCCACACTAATACAAGTGCAAAAGTGGTTTCCTGCACCAACACAAGTGCGAAAAGTGGTTTTTCAACACTCACACAAGTGCGAAAAGTGGGTTTTCAACACTAACACAGGTGCGAAAAGTGGTTTCCTTCACTAACACAAGTGCGAAAAGTGGTTTTTAAACACTAACACAAGTGCGAAAAAGTGGTTTTTCAACACTAACACAAGTGCGAAAAGTGGTTTTTCCACACTAATACAAGTGCAAAAGTGGTTTTTCAACACTAACACAAGTGCGAAAAGTGGTTTTTCCACACTAGTACAAGTGCAAAAGTGGTTTCCTGCACAAACACAAGTGCGAAAGGTGGTTTTTCAACACTAACACAAGTGGGAAAAGTGGTTTTTCAACACTATCACAAGTGCAAAAAGTGTTTTTTCCACACTAATACAAGTGCAAAAGTGGTTCCTGCACCAACACAAGTGCGAAAAGTGGATTTTCAACACTAACACAAGTGCGAAAAGTAGGTTTTCAACACTAACACAAGTGCGAAAAGTGGTTTCCTTCACTAACACAAGTGCAAAAAGTGGTTTTTCAACACTAACACAAGTGCGAAAAGTGGTTTTTCAACACAAACACAAGTGCGAAAAGTGGTTTTCCACACTAATACAAGTGCAAAAGTGGTTTCCTGCATCAACAGAAGTGCGAAAAGTGGTTTCTCAACACTAACACAAGTGCGAAAAGTGGTTTTTGAACACTATCACATGTGCAAAAAGTGTTTTTTTTCCACACTAAGACAAGTGCAAAAGTGGTTTCCTGCACCAACACAAGTGCGAAAAGTGGTTTTTAACACTAACACAAGTGCGAAAAGTGTTTTTTCAACACTAACACAAGTGTGAAAAGTGGTTTTTCCGACACTAATACAAGTGCAAAAGTGGGTTTTCTGCATCAACAGAAGTGCGAAAAGTGGTTTTTCAACACTAACACAGGTGCGAAAAGTGGTTTTTCAACACTATCACAAGTGCAAAAAGTGTTTTTTTCCACACTAAGACAAGTGCAAAAGTGGTTTCCTGCACCAACACAAGTGCGAAAAGTGGTTTTTCAACACTAACACAAGTGTGAAAAGTGTTTTTTCAACACTAACACAAGTGCAAAAAGTGTTTTTTCTACACTAATACAAGTGCAAAAGTGGTTTCCTGCACCAACACAAGTGCGAAAAGTGGATTTTCAACACTAACACAAGTGCGAAAAGTGGGTTTTCAACACTAACACAGGTGCGAAAAGTGGTTTCCTTCACTAACACAAGTGCGAAAAGTGGATTTTTCAACACTAACACAAGTGCGAAAAGTGGTTTTTCAACACTATCACAAGTGCAAAAAGTGTTTTTTCCACACTAATACAAGTGCAAAAGTGGTTTCCTGCACCAACACAAGTCCAAAAAGTGGTTTTTCAACACTAACACAAGTGCGAAAAGTGTTTTTTCAACACTAACACAAGTGCGAAAAGTGGTTTTTCCACACTAATACAAGTGCAAAAGTGGTTTCCTGCACCAACACAAGTGCGAAAAGTGGCTTTTCAACACTAACACAAGTGCGAAAAGTGTTTTTTCAACACTAACACAAGTGCGAAAAGTGGTTTTTCCACACTAATACAAGTGCAAAAGTGGTTTCCTGCACCAACACAAGTGCGAAAAGTGGTTTTTCAACACAAGTTGAAAAGTGTTTTTCCACACTAATACAAGTGCAAAAGTGGTTTCCTGCACCAACACAAGTCCAAAAAGTGGTTTTTCAACACTAACACAAGTGCGAAAAGTGTTTTTTCAACACTAACACAAGTGCGAAAAGTGGTTTTTCCACACTAATACAAGTGCAAAAGTGGTTTCCTGCACCAACACAAGTGCGAAAAGTGGCTTTTCAACACTAACACAAGTGCGAAAAGTGGTTTTTCAACACTAACACAAGTGCGAAAAGTGGTTTCCTGCACCAACACAAGTGCAAAAAGTGGTTTTTCAACACTAACACAAGTGCGAAAAGTGGTTTTTCAACACTATCACAAGTGCAAAAAAGTGTTTTTTCCACACTAATACAAGTGCAAAAGTGGTTTCCTGCACAAACACAAGTGCGAAAAGTGGTTTTTCAACACTAACACAAGTGCGAAAAGTGGTTTTTCAACACTAACACAAGTGTGAAAAGTAGTTTTCCCACACCAATACAAGTACAAAAGTGGTTTCCTGCACCAACACAAGTGCGAAAAGTGGTTTTTCAACACTAACACAAGTGCGAAAAGTGGTTTTTCAACACTAACACAAGTGCGAAAAGTGTTTTTTCCACACTAATACAAGTGCAAAAGTGGTTTCCTGCACCAACACCAGTGCGAAAAGTGGTTTTTCAACACTAACACAAGTGCGAAAAGTGGTTTTTCAACACTAACACAAGTGCGAAAAGTGGTTTTTCAGCACTAACACAAGTGCTAAAAGTGGTTTTTCCACACTAATACAAGTGCAAAAGTGGTGTCCTGCACCAACACAAGTGCGAAAAGTGTTTTTTCAACACTAACACAAGTGCGCAAAGTGGTTTTTCAACACTATCACAAGTGCAAAAGGTGTTTTTTCCACACTAATACAAGTGCAAAAGTGGTTTCCTGCACCAACACAAGTGCGAAAAGTGGTTTTTCAACACTAACACAAGTGCGAAAAGTGGTTTTTCAACACTACCACAAGTGCAAAAAGTGTTTTTTCCACACTAATACAAGTGCAAAAGTGGTTTCCTGCACCAACACAAGTGCGAAAAGTGGATTTTCAACACTAACACAAGTGCGAAAAGTGGTTTTTCAACACTAACACAAGTGCGAAAAGTGGTTTTTCCACACTAACACAAGTGCAAAAGTGGTTTCCTGCACCAACACAAGTGCGAAAAGTGGTTTTTCAACACTAACACAAGTGCGAAAAGTGGTTTTTCAACACTATCACAAGTGCAAAAAGTGTTTTTCCATACTAATACAAGTGCAAAAGTGGTTTCCTGCACCATCAATAGTGCAAAAAGTGGTTTTTCAACACTCACACAAGTGCGCAAAGTGGTTTTTCAACACTATCACAAGTGCAAAAGGTGTTTTTTCCACACTAATACAAGTGCAAAAGTGGTTTCCTGCACCAACACAAGTGCGAAAAGTGGTTTTTCAACACTAACACAAGTGCGAAAAGTGGTTTTTCAACACTACCACAAGTGCAAAAAGTGTTTTTTCCACACTAATACAAGTGCAAAAGTGGTTTCCTGCACCAACACAAGTGCGAAAAGTGGTTTTTCAACACTAACACAAGTGCGAAAAGTGGTTTTTCAACACTAACACAAGTGCGAAAAGTGGTTTTTCCACACTAATACAAGTGCAAAAGTGGTTTCCTGCACCAACACAAGTGCGAAAAGTGGTTTTTCAACACTAACACAAGTGCGAAAAGTGGTTTTTCAACACTATCACAAGTGCAAAAAGTGTTTTTCCAGACTAATACAAGTGCAAAAGTGGTTTCCTGCACCATCAATAGTGCAAAAAGTGGTTTTTCAACACTAACACAAGTGCGAAAAGTGGTTTTTCAACACTATCACAAGTGCAAAAAGTGTTTTTTCCACACTAATACAAGTGCAAAAGTGGTTTCCTGCACAAACACAAGTGCGAAAAGTGGTTTTTCAACACTAACACAAGTGCGAAAAGTGTTTTTTCAACACTAACACAAGTGTGAAAAGTAGTTTTTCCACACTAATACAAGTGCAAAAGTGGTTTCCTGCACAAACACAAGTGCGAAAGTGGTTTTTCAACACTAACACAAGTGCGAAAAGTGGTTTTTCAACACTAACACAAGTGCGAAAAGTGGTTTTTCAACACTAACACAAGTGTGAAAAGTGTTTTTTCCACACTAATACAAGTGCAAAAGTGGTTTCCTGCACCAACACAAGTGCGAAAAGTGGTTTTTCAACACTCACACAAGTGCGAAAAGTGGGTTTTCAACACTAACACAGGTGCGAAAAGTGGTTTCCTTCACTAACACAAGTGCGAAAAGTGGTTTTTAAACACTAACACAAGTGCGAAAAGTGGTTTTTCAACACTAACACAAGTGCGAAAAGTGTGGTTTTTCCACACTAATACAAGTGCAAAAGTGGTTTTTCAACACTAACACAAGTGCGAAAAGTGGTTTTTCCACACTAGTATAAGTGCAAAAGTGGTTTCCTGCACAAACACAAGTGCGAAAGGGTGGTTTTTCAACACTAACACAAGTGGGAAAAGTGGTTTTCAACACTATCACAAGTGCAAAAAGTGTTTTTTCCACACTAATACAAGTGCAAAAGTGGTTTCCTGCACCAACACAAGTGCGAAAAGTGGATTTTCAACACTAACACAAGTGCGAAAAGTAGGTTTTCAACACTAACACATGTGCGAAAAGTGGTTTCCTTCACTAACACAAGTGCAAAAAGTGGTTTTTCAACACTAACACAAGTGCGAAAAGTGGTTTTTCAACACTAACACAAGTGCGAAAAGTGGTTTTCCACACTAATACAAGTGCAAAAGTGGTTTCCTGCATCAACAGAAGTGCGAAAAGTGGATTTTCAACACTAACACAAGTGCGAAAAGTAGGTTTTCAACACTAACACAAGTGCGAAAAGTGGTTTCCTTCACTAACACAAGTGCGAAAAGTGGTTTCCTTCACTAACACAAGTGCGAAAAGTGGTTTTTAAACACTAACACAAGTGCGAAAAGTGGTTTTTCAACACTAACACAAGTGCGAAAAGTGGTTTTTCCACACTAATACAAGTGCAAAAGTGGTTTTTCAACACTAACACAAGTGCGAAAAGTGGTTTTTGAACACTATCACATGTGCAAAAAGTGTTTTTTTTCCACACTAAGACAAGTGCAAAAGTGGTTTCCTGCACCAACACAAGGTGCGAAAAGTGGTTTTTAAACACTAACACAAGTGCGAAAAGTGTTTTTTCAACACTAACACAAGTGTGAAAAGTGGTTTTTCCACACTAATACAAGTGCAAAAGTGGGTTTTCTGCATCAAAAGAAGTGCGAAAAGTGGTTTTTCAACACTAACACAGGTGCGAAAAGTGGTTTTCAACACTATCACAAGTGCAAAAAGTGTTTTTTTCCACACTAAGACAAGTGCAAAAGTGGTTTCCTGCACCAACACAAGTGCGAAAAGTGGTTTTTCAACACTAACACAAGTGTGAAAAGTGTTTTTTCAACACTAACACAAGTGCAAAAAGTGTTTTTTCTACACTAATACAAGTGCAAAAGTGGTTTCCTGCACCAACACAAGTGCGAAAAGTGGTTTTTCAACACTAACACAAGTGCGAAAAGTGTTTTTTCAACACTAACACAAGTGCGAAAAGTGGTTTTTCCACACTAATACAAGTGCAAAAGTGGTTTCCTGCACCAACACAAGTGCGAAAAGTGGCTTTTCAACACTAACACAAGTGCGAAAAGTGGTTTTTCAACACTAACACAAGTGCGAAAAGTGGTTTCCTTCACTAACACAAGTGCGAAAAGTGGTTTTTCAACACTAACACAAGTACGAAAAGTGGTTTTTCAACACTAACACAAGTGCGAAAAGTGGTTTTTCCACACTAATACAAGTGCAAAAGTGGTTTTCCTGCACCAACACAAGTGCGAAAAGTGGTTTTTCAACACTAACACAAGTGCGAAAAGTGTGTTTTTCAACACTATCACAAGTGCAAAAAGTGTTTTTCCATACTAATACAAGTGCAAAAGTGGTTTCCTGCACCAACACAAGTGCAAAAAGTGGTTTTTCAACACTAACACAAGTGCGAAAAGTGGTTTTTCAACACTATCACAAGTGCAAAAGTGTTTTTTCCACACTAATACAAGTGCAAAAGTGGTTTCCTGCACAAACACAAGTGCGAAAAGTGGTTTTTCAACACTAACACAAGTGCGAAAAGTGTTTTTTTCAACACTAACACAAGTGTGAAAAGTAGTTTTTCCACACTAATACAAGTGCAAAAGTGGTTTCCTGCACAAACACAAGTGCGAAAAGTGGTTTTTCAACACTCACACAAGTGCGAAAAGTGGGTTTTCAACACTAACACAGGTGCGAAAAGTGGTTTCCTTCACTAACACAAGTGCGAAAAGTGGTTTTTAAACACTAACACAAGTGCGAAAAGTGGTTTTTCAACACTAACACAAGTGCGAAAAGTGGTTTTTCCACACTAATACAAGTGCAAAAGTGGTTTTTCAACACTAACACAAGTGCGAAAAGTGGTTTTTCCACACTAGTATAAGTGCAAAAGTGGTTTCCTGCACAAACACAAGTGCGAAAGGTGGTTTTTCAACACTAACACAAGTGGGAAAAGTGGTTTTTCAACACTATCACAAGTGCAAAAAGTGTTTTTTCCACACTAATACAAGTGCAAAAGTGGTTTCCTGCACCAACACAAGTGCGAAAAGTGGATTTTCAACACTAACACAAGTGCGAAAAGTAGGTTTTCAACACTAACACATGTGCGAAAAGTGGTTTCCTTCACTAACACAAGTGCAAAAAGTGGTTTTTCAACACTAACACAAGTGCGAAAAGTGGTTTTTCAACACTAACACAAGTGCGAAAAGTGGTTTTCCACACTAATACAAGTGCAAAAGTGGTTTCCTGCATCAACAGAAGTGCGAAAAGTGGATTTTCAACACTAACACAAGTGCGAAAAGTAGGTTTTCAACACTAACACAAGTGCGAAAAGTGGTTTCCTTCACTAACACAAGTGCGAAAAGTGGTTTCCTTCACTAACACAAGTGCGAAAAGTGGTTTTTAAACACTAACACAAGTGCGAAAAGTGGTTTTTCAACACTAACACAAGTGCGAAAAGTGGTTTTTCCACACTAATACAAGTGCAAAAGTGGTTTTTCAACACTAACACAAGTGCGAAAAGTGGTTTTTGAACACTATCACATGTGCAAAAAGTGTTTTTTTTTCCACACTAAGACAAGTGCAAAAGTGGTTTCCCTGCACCAACACAAGTGCGAAAAGTGGTTTTTAAACACTAACACAAGTGCGAAAAGTGTTTTTTCAACACTAACACAAGTGTGAAAAGTGGTTTTTCCACACTAATACAAGTGCAAAAGTGGGTTTTCTGCATCAAAAGAAGTGCGAAAAGTGGTTTTTCAACACTAACACAGGTGCGAAAAGTGGTTTTTCAACACTATCACAAGTGCAAAAAGTGTTTTTTTCCACACTAAGACAAGTGCAAAAGTGGTTTCCTGCACCAACACAAGTGCGAAAAGTGGTTTTTCAACACTAACACAAGTGTGAAAAGTGTTTTTTCAACACTAACACAAGTGCAAAAAGTGTTTTTTCTACACTAATACAAGTGCAAAAGTGGTTTCCTGCACCAACACAAGTGCGAAAAGTGGTTTTTCAACACTAACACAAGTGCGAAAAGTGTTTTTTCAACACTAACACAAGTGCGAAAAGTGGTTTTTCCACACTAATACAAGTGCAAAAGTGGTTTCCTGCACCAACACAAGTGCGAAAAGTGGCTTTTCAACACTAACACAAGTGCGAAAAGTGGTTTTTCAACACTAACACAAGTGCGAAAAGTGGTTTCCTTCACTAACACAAGTGCGAAAAGTGGTTTTTCAACACTAACACAAGTACGAAAAGTGGTTTTTCAACACTAACACAAGTGCGAAAAGTGGTTTTTCCACACTAATACAAGTGCAAAAGTGGTTTCCTGCACCAACACAAGTGCGAAAAGTGGTTTTTCAACACTAACACAAGTGCGAAAAGTGGTTTTTCAACACTATCACAAGTGCAAAAAGTGTTTTTCCATACTAATACAAGTGCAAAAGTGGTTTCCTGCACCAACACAAGTGCAAAAAGTGGTTTTTCAACACTAACACAAGTGCGAAAAGTGGTTTTTCCACACTAATACAAGTGCAAAAGTGGGTTTTCTGCATCAACAGAAGTGCGAAAAGTGGTTTTTCAACACTAACACAGGTGCGAAAAGTGTTTTTCAACACTATCACAAGTGCAAAAAGTGTTTTTTTCCACACTAAGACAAGTGCAAAAGTGGTTTCCTGCACCAACACAAGTGCGAAAAGTGGTTTTTCAACACTAACACAAGTGTGAAAAGTGTTTTTTCAACACTAACACAAGTGCAAAAAGTGTTTTTCTCTACACTAATACAAGTGCAAAAGTGGTTTCCTGCACCAACACAAGTGCGAAAAGTGGATTTTCAACACTAACACAAGTGCGAAAAGTGGGTTTTCAACACTAACACAGGTGCGAAAAGTGGTTTCCTTCACTAACACAAGTGCGAAAAGTGGTTTTTCAACACTAACACAAGTGCGAAAAGTGGTTTTTCAACACTATCACAAGTGCAAAAAGTGTTTTTTCCACACTAATACAAGTGCAAAAGTGGTTTCCTGCACCAACACAAGTCCAAAAAGTGGTTTTTCAACACTAACACAAGTGCGAAAAGTGTTTTTTCAACACTAACACAAGTGCGAAAAGTGGTTTTTCCACACTAATACAACTGCAAAAGTGGTTTCCTGCACCAACACAAGTGCGAAAAGTGGCTTTTCAACACTAACACAAGTGCGAAAAGTGTTTTTTCAACACTAACACAAGTGCGAAAAGTGGTTTTTCCACACTAATACAAGTGCAAAAAGTGGTTTCCTGCACCAACACAAGTGCGAAAAGTGGTTTTTCAACACAAGTTGAAAAGTGTTTTTCCACACTAATACAAGTGCAAAAGTGGTTTCCTGCACCAACACAAGTCCAAAAAGTGGTTTTTCAACACTAACACAAGTGCGAAAAGTGTTTTTTCAACACTAACACAAGTGCGAAAAGTGGTTTTTCCACACTAATACAAGTGCAAAAGTGGTTTCCTGCACCAACACAAGTGCGAAAAGTGGCTTTTCAACACTAACACAAGTGCGAAAAGTGGTTTTTCAACACTAACACAAGTGCGAAAAGTGGTTTCCTGCACCAACACAAGTGCAAAAAGTGGTTTTTCAACACTAACACAAGTGCGAAAAGTGGTTTTTCAACACTATCACAAGTGCAAAAAGTGTTTTTTCCACACTAATACAAGTGCAAAAGTGGTTTCCTGCACAAACACAAGTGCGAAAAGTGGTTTTTCAACACTAACACAAGTGCGAAAAGTGGTTTTTCAACACTAACACAAGTGTGAAAAGTAGTTTTCCCACACCAATACAAGTACAAAAGTGGTTTCCTGCACCAATACAAGTGCGAAAAGTGGTTTTTCAACACTAACACAAGTGCGAAAAGTGGTTTTTCAACACTAACACAAGTGCGAAAAGTGTTTTTTCCACACTAATACAAGTGCAAAAGTGGTTTCCTGCACCAACACCAGTGCGAAAAGTGGTTTTTCAACACTAACACAAGTGCGAAAAGTGGTTTTTCAACACTAACACAAGTGCGAAAAGTGGTTTTTCAGCACTAACACAAGTGCTAAAAGTGGTTTTTCCACACTAATACAAGTGCAAAAGTGGTGTCCTGCACCAACACAAGTGCGAAAAGTGTTTTTTCAACACTAACACAAGTGCGCAAAGTGGTTTTTCAACACTATCACAAGTGCAAAAGGTGTTTTTTCCACACTAATACAAGTGCAAAAGTGGTTTCCTGCACCAACACAAGTGCGAAAAGTGGATTTTCAACACTAACACAAGTGCGAAAAGTAGGTTTTCAACACTAACACATGTGCGAAAAGTGGTTTCCTTCACTAACACAAGTGCAAAAAGTGGTTTTTCAACACTAACACAAGTGCGAAAAGTGGTTTTTCAACACTAACACAAGTGCGAAAAGTGGTTTTCCACACTAATACAAGTGCAAAAGTGGTTTCCTGCATCAACAGAAGTGCGAAAAGTGGATTTTCAACACTAACACAAGTGCGAAAAGTAGGTTTTCAACACTAACACAAGTGCGAAAAGTGGTTTCCTTCACTAACACAAGTGCGAAAAGTGGTTTCCTTCACTAACACAAGTGCGAAAAGTGGTTTTTAAACACTAACACAAGTGCGAAAAGTGGTTTTTCAACACTAACACAAGTGCGAAAAGTGGTTTTTCCACACTAATACAAGTGCAAAAGTGGTTTTTCAACACTAACACAAGTGCGAAAAGTGGTTTTTGAACACTATCACATGTGCAAAAAGTGTTTTTTTTCCACACTAAGACAAGTGCAAAAGTGGTTTCCTGCACCAACACAAGTGCGAAAAGTGGTTTTTAAACACTAACACAAGTGCGAAAAGTGTTTTTTCAACACTAACACAAGTGTGAAAAGTGGTTTTTTCCACACTAATACAAGTGCAAAAGTGGTTTTCTGCATCAAAAGAAGTGCGAAAAGTGGTTTTTCAACACTAACACAGGTGCGAAAAGTGGTTTTTCAACACTATCACAAGTGCAAAAAGTGTTTTTTTCCACACTAAGACAAGTGCAAAAGTGGTTTCCTGCACCAACACAAGTGCGAAAAGTGGTTTTTCAACACTAACACAAGTGTGAAAAGTGTTTTTTCAACACTAACACAAGTGCAAAAAGTGTTTTTTCTACACTAATACAAGTGCAAAAGTGGTTTCCTGCACCAACACAAGTGCGAAAAGTGGTTTTTCAACACTAACACAAGTGCGAAAAGTGTTTTTTCAACACTAACACAAGTGCGAAAAGTGGTTTTTCCACACTAATACAAGTGCAAAAGTGGTTTCCTGCACCAACACAAGTGCGAAAAGTGGCTTTTCAACACTAACACAAGTGCGAAAAGTGGTTTTCAACACTAACACAAGTGCGAAAAGTGGTTTCCTTCACTAACACAAGTGCGAAAAGTGGTTTTTCAACACTAACACAAGTACGAAAAGTGGTTTTTCAACACTAACACAAGTGCGAAAAGTGGTTTTTCCACACTAATACAAGTGCAAAAGTGGTTTCCTGCACCAACACAAGTGCGAAAAGTGGTTTTTCAACACTAACACAAGTGCGAAAAGTGGTTTTTCAACACTATCACAAGTGCAAAAAGTGTTTTTCCATACTAATACAAGTGCAAAAGTGGTTTCCTGCACCAACACAAGTGCAAAAAGTGGTTTTTCAACACTAACACAAGTGCGAAAAGTGTTTTTTCAACACTATCACAAGTGCAAAAAGTGTTTTTCCACACTAATACAAGTGCAAAAGTGGTTTCCTGCACAAACACAAGTGCGAAAAGTGGTTTTTCAACACTAACACAAGTGCGAAAAGTGTTTTTTCAACACTAACACAAGTGTGAAAAGTAGTTTTTCCACACTAATACAAGTGCAAAAGTGGTTTCCTGCACAAACACAAGTGCGAAAAGTGGTTTTTCAACACTCACACAAGTGCGAAAAGTGGGTTTTCAACACTAACACAGGTGCGAAAAGTGGTTTCCTTCACTAACACAAGTGCGAAAAGTGGTTTTTAAACACTAACACAAGTGCGAAAAGTGGTTTTTCAACACTAACACAAGTGCGAAAAGTGGTTTTTCCACACTAATACAAGTGCAAAAGTGGTTTTTTCAACACTAACACAAGTGCGAAAAGTGGTTTTTCCACACTAGTATAAGTGCAAAAGTGGTTTCCTGCACAAACACAAGTGCGAAAGGTGGTTTTTCAACACAACACAAGTGGGAAAAGTGGTTTTTCAACACTATCACAAGTGCAAAAAGTGTTTTTTCCACACTAATACAAGTGCAAAAGTGGTTTCCTGCACCAACACAAGTGCGAAAAGTGGATTTTCAACACTAACACAAGTGCGAAAAGTAGGTTTTCAACACTAACACATGTGCGAAAAGTGGTTTCCTTCACTAACACAAGTGCAAAAAGTGGTTTTTCAACACTAACACAAGTGCGAAAAGTGGTTTTTCAACACTAACACAAGTGCGAAAAGTGGTTTTCCACACTAATACAAGTGCAAAAGTGGTTTCCTGCATCAACAGAAGTGCGAAAAGTGGATTTTCAACACTAACACAAGTGCGAAAAGTAGGTTTTCAACACTAACACAAGTGCGAAAAGTGGTTTCCTTCACTAACACAAGTGCGAAAAGTGTTTCCTTTCACTAACACAAGTGCGAAAAGTGGTTTTTAAACACTAACACAAGTGCGAAAAGTGGTTTTTCAACACTAACACAAGTGCGAAAAGTGGTTTTTCCACACTAATACAAGTGCAAAAGTGGTTTTTCAACACTAACACAAGTGCGAAAAGTGGTTTTTGAACACTATCACATGTGCAAAAAGTGTTTTTTTTCCACACTAAGACAAGTGCAAAAGTGGTTTCCTGCACCAACACAAGTGCGAAAAGTGGTTTTTAAACACTAACACAAGTGCGAAAAGTGTTTTTTCAACACTAACACAAGTGTGAAAAGTGGTTTTTCCACACTAATACAAGTGCAAAAGTGGGTTTTCTGCATCAAAAGAAGTGCGAAAAGTGGTTTTTCAACACTAACACAGGTGCGAAAAGTGGTTTTTCAACACTATCACAAGTGCAAAAAGTGTTTTTTTCCACACTAAGACAAGTGCAAAAGTGGTTTCCTGCACCAACACAAGTGCGAAAAGTGGTTTTTCAACACTAACACAAGTGTGAAAAGTGTTTTTTCAACACTAACACAAGTGCAAAAAGTGTTTTTTCTACACTAATACAAGTGCAAAAGTGGTTTCCTGCACCAACACAAGTGCGAAAAGTGGTTTTTCAACACTAACACAAGTGCGAAAAGTGTTTTTTCAACACTAACACAAGTGCGAAAAGTGGTTTTTCCACACTAATACAAGTGCAAAAGTGGTTTCCTGCACCAACACAAGTGCGAAAAGTGGCTTTTCAACACTAACACAAGTGCGAAAAGTGGTTTTTCAACACTAACACAAGTGCGAAAAGTGGTTTCCTTCACTAACACAAGTGCGAAAAGTGGTTTTTCAACACTAACACAAGTACGAAAAGTGGTTTTTCAACACTAACACAAGTGCGAAAAGTGGTTTTTCCACACTAATACAAGTGCAAAAGTGGTTTCCTGCACCAACACAAGTGCGAAAAGTGGTTTTTCAACACTAACACAAGTGCGAAAAGTGGTTTTTCAACACTATCACAAGTGCAAAAAGTGTTTTTCCATACTAATACAAGTGCAAAAGTGGTTTCCTGCACCAACACAAGTGCAAAAAGTGGTTTTTCAACACTAACACAAGTGCGAAAAGTGGTTTTTCCACACTAATACAAGTGCAAAAGTGGGTTTTCTGCATCAACAGAAGTGCGAAAAGTGGTTTTTCAACACTAACACAGGTGCGAAAAGTGGTTTTTCAACACTATCACAAGTGCAAAAAGTGTTTTTTTCCACACTAAGACAAGTGCAAAAGTGGTTTCCTGCACCAACACAAGTGCGAAAAGTGGTTTTTCAACACTAACACAAGTGTGAAAAGTGTTTTTTCAACACTAACACAAGTGCAAAAAGTGTTTTTTCTACACTAATACAAGTGCAAAAGTGGTTTCCTGCACCAACACAAGTGCGAAAAGTGGATTTTCAACACTAACACAAGTGCGAAAAGTGGGTTTTCAACACTAACACAGGTGCGAAAAGTGGTTTCCTTCACTAACACAAGTGCGAAAAGTGGTTTTTCAACACTAACACAAGTGCGAAAAGTGGTTTTTCAACACTATCACAAGTGCAAAAAGTGTTTTTTCCACACTAATACAAGTGCAAAAGTGGTTTCCTGCACCAACACAAGTCCAAAAAGTGGTTTTTCAACACTAACACAAGTGCGAAAAGTGTTTTTTCAACACTAACACAAGTGCGAAAAGTGGTTTTTCCACACTAATACAACTGCAAAAGTGGTTTCCTGCACCAACACAAGTGCGAAAAGTGGCTTTTCAACACTAACACAAGTGCGAAAAGTGTTTTTTCAACACTAACACAAGTGCGAAAAGTGGTTTTTCCACACTAATACAAGTGCAAAAGTGGTTTCCTGCACCAACACAAGTGCGAAAAGTGGTTTTTCAACACAAGTTGAAAAGTGTTTTTCCACACTAATACAAGTGCAAAAGTGGTTTCCTGCACCAACACAAGTCCAAAAAGTGGTTTTTCAACACTAACACAAGTGCGAAAAGTGTTTTTTCAACACTAACACAAGTGCGAAAAGTGGTTTTTCCACACTAATACAAGTGCAAAAGTGGTTTCCTGCACCAACACAAGTGCGAAAAGTGGCTTTTCAACACTAACACAAGTGCGAAAAGTGGTTTTTCAACACTAACACAAGTGCGAAAAGTGGTTTCCTGCACCAACACAAGTGCAAAAAGTGGTTTTTCAACACTAACACAAGTGCGAAAAGTGGTTTTTCAACACTATCACAAGTGCAAAAAGTGTTTTTTCCACACTAATACAAGTGCAAAAGTGGTTTCCTGCACAAACACAAGTGCGAAAAGTGGTTTTTCAACACTAACACAAGTGCGAAAAGTGGTTTTTCAACACTAACACAAGTGTGAAAAGTAGTTTTCCCACACCAATACAAGTACAAAAGTGGTTTCCTGCACCAATACAAGTGCGAAAAGTGGTTTTTCAACACTAACACAAGTGCGAAAAGTGGTTTTTCAACACTAACACAAGTGCGAAAAGTGTTTTTTCCACACTAATACAAGTGCAAAAGTGGTTTCCTGCACCAACACCAGTGCGAAAAGTGGTTTTTCAACACTAACACAAGTGCGAAAAGTGGTTTTTCAACACTAACACAAGTGCGAAAAGTGGTTTTTCAGCACTAACACAAGTGCTAAAAGTGGTTTTTCCACACTAATACAAGTGCAAAAGTGGTGTCCTGCACCAACACAAGTGCGAAAAGTGTTTTTTCAACACTAACACAAGTGCGCAAAGTGGTTTTTCAACACTATCACAAGTGCAAAAGGTGTTTTTTCCACACTAATACAAGTGCAAAAGTGGTTTCCTGCACCAACACAAGTGCGAAAAGTGGTTTTTCAACACTAACACAAGTGCGAAAAGTGGTTTTTCAACACTACCACAAGTGCAAAAAGTGTTTTTTCCACACTAATACAAGTGCAAAAGTGGTTTCCTGCACCAACACAAGTGCGAAAAGTGGATTTTCAACACTAACACAAGTGCGAAAAGTGGTTTTTCAACACTAACACAAGTGCGAAAAGTGGTTTTTCCACACTAACACAAGTGCAAAAGTGGTTTCCTGCACCAACACAAGTGCGAAAAGTGGTTTTTCAACACTAACACAAGTGCGAAAAGTGGTTTTTCAACACTATCACAAGTGCAAAAAGTGTTTTTCCATACTAATACAAGTGCAAAAGTGGTTTCCTGCACCATCAATAGTGCAAAAAGTGGTTTTTCAACACTCACACAAGTGCGCAAAGTGGTTTTTCAACACTATCACAAGTGCAAAAGGTGTTTTTTCCACACTAATACAAGTGCAAAAGTGGTTTCCTGCACCAACACAAGTGCGAAAAGTGGTTTTTCAACACTAACACAAGTGCGAAAAGTGGTTTTTCAACACTACCACAAGTGCAAAAAGTGTTTTTTCCACACTAATACAAGTGCAAAAGTGGTTTCCTGCACCAACACAAGTGCGAAAAGTGGTTTTTCAACACTAACACAAGTGCGAAAAGTGGTTTTTCAACACTAACACAAGTGCGAAAAGTGGTTTTTCCACACTAATACAAGTGCAAAAGTGGTTTCCTGCACCAACACAAGTGCGAAAAGTGGTTTTTCAACACTAACACAAGTGCGAAAAGTGGTTTTTCAACACTATCACAAGTGCAAAAAGTGTTTTTCCAGACTAATACAAGTGCAAAAGTGGTTTCCTGCACCATCAATAGTGCAAAAAGTGGTTTTTCAACACTAACACAAGTGCGAAAAGTGGTTTTTCAACACTATCACAAGTGCAAAAAGTGTTTTTTCCACACTAATACAAGTGCAAAAGTGGTTTCCTGCACAAACACAAGTGCGAAAAGTGGTTTTTCAACACTAACACAAGTGCGAAAAGTGTTTTTTCAACACTAACACAAGTGTGAAAAGTAGTTTTTCCACACTAATACAAGTGCAAAAGTGGTTTCCTGCACAAACACAAGTGCGAAAAGTGGTTTTTCAACACTAACACAAGTGCGAAAAGTGGTTTTTCAACACTAACACAAGTGCGAAAAGTGGTTTTTCAACACTAACACAAGTGTGAAAAGTGTTTTTTCCACACTAATACAAGTGCAAAAGTGGTTTCCTGCACCAACACAAGTGCGAAAAGTGGTTTTTCAACACTCACACAAGTGCGAAAAGTGGGTTTTCAACACTAACACAGGTGCGAAAAGTGGTTTCCTTCACTAACACAAGTGCGAAAAGTGGTTTTTAAACACTAACACAAGTGCGAAAAGTGGTTTTTCAACACTAACACAAGTGCGAAAAGTGGTTTTTCCACACTAATACAAGTGCAAAAGTGGTTTTTCAACACTAACACAAGTGCGAAAAGTGGTTTTTCCACACTAGTATAAGTGCAAAAGTGGTTTCCTGCACAAACACAAGTGCGAAAGGTGGTTTTTCAACACTAACACAAGTGGGAAAAGTGGTTTTTCAACACTATCACAAGTGCAAAAAGTGTTTTTTCCACACTAATACAAGTGCAAAAGTGGTTTTTCAACACTAACACAAGTGCGAAAAGTGGTTTTTCAACACTAACACAAGTGCGAAAAGTGGTTTTCCACACTAATACAAGTGCAAAAGTGGTTTCCTGCATCAACAGAAGTGCGAAAAGTGGATTTTCAACACTAACACAAGTGCGAAAAGTAGGTTTTCAACACTAACACAAGTGCGAAAAGTGGTTTCCTTCACTAACACAAGTGCGAAAAGTGGTTTCCTTCACTAACACAAGTGCGAAAAGTGGTTTTTAAACACTAACACAAGTGCGAAAAGTGGTTTTTCAACACTAACACAAGTGCGAAAAGTGGTTTTTCCACACTAATACAAGTGCAAAAGTGGTTTTTCAACACTAACACAAGTGCGAAAAGTGGTTTTTGAACACTATCACATGTGCAAAAAGTGTTTTTTTTCCACACTAAGACAAGTGCAAAAGTGGTTTCCTGCACCAACACAAGTGCGAAAAGTGGTTTTTAAACACTAACACAAGTGCGAAAAGTGTTTTTTCAACACTAACACAAGTGTGAAAAGTGGTTTTTCCACACTAATACAAGTGCAAAAGTGGGTTTTCTGCATCAAAAGAAGTGCGAAAAGTGGTTTTTCAACACTAACACAGGTGCGAAAAGTGGTTTTTCAACACTATCACAAGTGCAAAAAGTGTTTTTTTCCACACTAAGACAAGTGCAAAAGTGGTTTCCTGCACCAACACAAGTGCGAAAAGTGGTTTTTCAACACTAACACAAGTGTGAAAAGTGTTTTTTCAACACTAACACAAGTGCAAAAAGTGTTTTTTCTACACTAATACAAGTGCAAAAGTGGTTTCCTGCACCAACACAAGTGCGAAAAGTGGTTTTTCAACACTAACACAAGTGCGAAAAGTGTTTTTTCAACACTAACACAAGTGCGAAAAGTGGTTTTTCCACACTAATACAAGTGCAAAAGTGGTTTCCTGCACCAACACAAGTGCGAAAAGTGGCTTTTCAACACTAACACAAGTGCGAAAAGTGGTTTTTCAACACTAACACAAGTGCGAAAAGTGGTTTCCTTCACTAACACAAGTGTGAAAAGTGGTTTTTCAACACTAACACAAGTACGAAAAGTGGTTTTTCAACACTAACACAAGTGCGAAAAGTGGTTTTTCCACACTAATACAAGTGCAAAAGTGGTTTCCTGCACCAACACAAGTGCGAAAAGTGGTTTTTCAACACTAACACAAGTGCGAAAAGTGGTTTTTCAACACTATCACAAGTGCAAAAAGTGTTTTTCCATACTAATACAAGTGCAAAAGTGGTTTCCTGCACCAACACAAGTGCAAAAAGTGGTTTTTCAACACTAACACAAGTGCGAAAAGTGGTTTTTCAACACTATCACAAGTGCAAAAAGTGTTTTTTCCACACTAATACAAGTGCAAAAGTGGTTTCCTGCACAAACACAAGTGCGAAAAGTGGTTTTTCAACACTAACACAAGTGCGAAAAGTGTTTTTTCAACACTAACACAAGTGTGAAAAGTAGTTTTTCCACACTAATACAAGTGCAAAAGTGGTTTCCTGCACAAACACAAGTGCGAAAAGTGGTTTTTCAACACTCACACAAGTGCGAAAAGTGGGTTTTCAACACTAACACAGGTGCGAAAAGTGGTTTCCTTCACTAACACAAGTGCGAAAAGTGGTTTTTAAACACTAACACAAGTGCGAAAAGTGGTTTTTCAACACTAACACAAGTGCGAAAAGTGGTTTTTCCACACTAATACAAGTGCAAAAGTGGTTTTTCAACACTAACACAAGTGCGAAAAGTGGTTTTTCCACACTAGTATAAGTGCAAAAGTGGTTTCCTGCACAAACACAAGTGCGAAAGGTGGTTTTTCAACACTAACACAAGTGGGAAAAGTGGTTTTTCAACACTATCACAAGTGCAAAAAGTGTTTTTTCCACACTAATACAAGTGCAAAAGTGGTTTCCTGCACCAACACAAGTGCGAAAAGTGGATTTTCAACACTAACACAAGTGCGAAAAGTAGGTTTTCAACACTAACACATGTGCGAAAAGTGGTTTCCTTCACTAACACAAGTGCAAAAAGTGGTTTTTCAACACTAACACAAGTGCGAAAAGTGGTTTTTCAACACTAACACAAGTGCGAAAAGTGGTTTTCCACACTAATACAAGTGCAAAAGTGGTTTCCTGCATCAACAGAAGTGCGAAAAGTGGATTTTCAACACTAACACAAGTGCGAAAAGTAGGTTTTCAACACTAACACAAGTGCGAAAAGTGGTTTCCTTCACTAACAGAAGTGCGAAAAGTGGTTACCTTCACTAACACAAGTGCGAAAAGTGGTTTTTAAACACTAACACAAGTGCGAAAAGTGGTTTTTCAACACTAACACAAGTGCGAAAAGTGGTTTTTCCACACTAATACAAGTGCAAAAGTGGTTTTTCAACACTAACACAAGTGCGAAAAGTGGTTTTTGAACACTATCACATGTGCAAAAAGTGTTTTTTTTCCACACTAAGACAAGTGCAAAAGTGGTTTCCTGCACCAACACAAGTGCGAAAAGTGGTTTTTAAACACTAACACAAGTGCGAAAAGTGTTTTTTCAACACTAACACAAGTGTGAAAAGTGGTTTTTCCACACTAATACAAGTGCAAAAGTGGGTTTTCTGCATCAAAAGAAGTGCGAAAAGTGGTTTTTCAACACTAACACAGGTGCGAAAAGTGGTTTTTCAACACTATCACAAGTGCAAAAAGTGTTTTTTTCCACACTAAGACAAGTGCAAAAGTGGTTTCCTGCACCAACACAAGTGCGAAAAGTGGTTTTTCAACACTAACACAAGTGTGAAAAGTGTTTTTTCAACACTAACACAAGTGCAAAAAGTGTTTTTTCTACACTAATACAAGTGCAAAAGTGGTTTCCTGCACCAACACAAGTGCGAAAAGTGGTTTTTCAACACTAACACAAGTGCGAAAAGTGTTTTTTCAACACTAACACAAGTGCGAAAAGTGGTTTTTCCACACTAATACAAGTGCAAAAGTGGTTTCCTGCACCAACACAAGTGCGAAAAGTGGCTTTTCAACACTAACACAAGTGCGAAAAGTGGTTTTTCAACACTAACACAAGTGCGAAAAGTGGTTTCCTTCACTAACACAAGTGCGAAAAGTGGTTTTTCAACACTAACACAAGTACGAAAAGTGGTTTTTCAACACTAACACAAGTGCGAAAAGTGGTTTTTCCACACTAATACAAGTGCAAAAGTGGTTTCCTGCACCAACACAAGTGCGAAAAGTGGTTTTTCAACACTAACACAAGTGCGAAAAGTGGTCTTTCAACACTATCACAAGTGCAAAAAGTGTTTTTCCATACTAATACAAGTGCAAAAGTGGTTTCCTGCACCAACACAAGTGCAAAAAGTGGTTTTTCAACACTAACACAAGTGCGAAAAGTGGTTTTTCAACACTATCACAAGTGCAAAAAGTGTTTTTTCCACACTAATACAAGTGCAAAAGTGGTTTCCTGCACAAACACAAGTGCGAAAAGTGGTTTTTCAACACTAACACAAGTGCGAAAAGTGTTTTTTCAACACTAACACAAGTGTGAAAAGTCGTTTTTCCACACTAATACAAGTGCAAAAGTGGTTTCCTGCACAAACACAAGTGCGAAAAGTGGTTTTTCAACACTAACACAAGTGCGAAAAGTGGTTTTTCAACACTAACACAAGTGCGAAAAGTGTTTTTTCAACACTAACACAAGTGTGAAAAGTGTTTTTTCCACACTAATACAAGTGCAAAAGTGGTTTCCTGCACCAACACAAGTGCGAAAAGTGGTTTTTCAACACTAACACAAGTGCGAAAAGTGGTTTTTCAACACTATCACAAGTGCAAAAAGTGTTTTTTCCACACTAATACAAGTGCAAAAGTGGTTTCCTGCACCAACACAAGTGCGAAAAGTGGTTTTTCAACACTAACACAAGTGCGAAAAGTGGGTTTTCAACACTAACACAAGTGCAAAAAGTGTTTTTTCCACACTAATACAAGTGCAAAAGTGGTTTCCTGCACCAACACCAGTGCGAAAAGTGGTTTTTCAACACTAACACAAGTGCGAAAAGTGGTTTTTCAACACCAACACAAGTGCGAAAAGTTTTTTTTCAACACTATCACAAGAGCAAAAAGTGTTTTTCCCACACCAATACAAGTACAAAAGTGGTTTCCTGCACCAACACAAGTGCGAAAAGTGGTTTTTCAACACTAACACAAGTGCGAAAAGTGGTTTTTCAACACTAACACAAGTGCGAAAAGTGTTTTTTCCACACTAATACAAGTGCAAAAGTGGTTTCCTGCACCAACACCAGTGCGAAAAGTGGTTTTTCAACACTAACACAAGTGCGAAAAGTGGTTTTTCAACACTAACACAAGTGCGAAAAGTGGTTTTTCAGCACTAACACAAGTGCTAAAAGTGGTTTTTCCACACTAATACAAGTGCAAAAGTGGTGTCCTGCACCAACACAAGTGCGAAAAGTGGTTTTTCAACACTAACACAAGTGCGCAAAGTGGTTTTTCAACACTATCACAAGTGCAAAAGGTGTTTTTTCCACACTAATACAAGTGCAAAAGTGGTTTCCTGCACCAACACAAGTGCGAAAAGTGGTTTTTCAACACTAACACAAGTGCGAAAAGTGGTTTTTCAACACTACCACAAGTGCAAAAAGTGTTTTTTCCACACTAATACAAGTGCAAAAGTGGTTTCCTGCACCAACACAAGTGCGAAAAGTGGATTTTCAACACTAACACAAGTGCGAAAAGTGGGTTTTCAACACTAACACATGTGTGAAAAGTGGTTTCCTTCACTAACACAAGTGCGAAAAGTGGTTTTTCAACACTAACACAAGTGCGAAAAGTGGTTTTTCAACACTAACATAAGTGCGAAAAGTGGTTTCTCAACACAAGTTGAAAAGTGTTTTTTCCACACTAATACAAGTGCAAAAGTGGTTTCCTGCACCAACACAAGTCCAAAAAGTGGTTTTTCAACACTAACACAAGTGCGAAAAGTGTTTTTTCAACACTAACACAAGTGTGAAAAGTGGTTTTTCCACACTAATACAAGTGCAAAAGTGGTTTCCTGCACCAACACAAGTGCGAAAAGTGGCTTTTCAACACTAACACAAGTGCGAAAAGTGGTTTTTCAACACTAACACAAGTGCGAAAAGTGGTTTCCTTCACTAACACAAGTGCGAAAAGTGGTTTTTCAACACTAACACAAGTGCGAAAAGTGGTTTTTCAACACTAACACAAGTGCGAAAAGTGGTTTTTCCACACTAATACAAGTGCAAAAGTGGTTTCCTGCACCAACACAAGTGCGAAAAGTGGTTTTTCAACACTAACACAAGTGCGAAAAGTGGTTTTTCAACACTATCACAAGTGCAAAAAGTGTTTTTCCATACTAATACAAGTGCAAAAGTGGTTTCCTGCACCATCAATAGTGCAAAAAGTGGTTTTTCAACACTAACACAAGTGCGAAAAGTGGTTTTTCAACACTATCACAAGTGCAAAAAGTGTTTTTTCCACACTAATACAAGTGCAAAAGTGGTTTCCTGCACAAACACAAGTGCGAAAAGTGGTTTTTCAACACAAACACAAGTGCGAAAGGTGGTTTTTCAACACTAACACAAGTGGGAAAAGTGGTTTTTCAACACTATCACAAGTGCAAAAAGTGTTTTTTCCACACTAATACAAGTGCAAAAGTGGTTTCCTGCACCAACACAAGTGCGAAAAGTGGATTTTCAACACTAACACAAGTGCGAAAAGTAGGTTTTCAACACTAACACATGTGCGAAAAGTGGTTTCCTTCACTAACACAAGTGCAAAAAGTGGTTTTTCAACACTAACACAAGTGCGAAAAGTGGTTTTTCAACACTAACACAAGTGCGAAAAGTGGTTTTCCACACTAATACAAGTGCAAAAGTGGTTTCCTGCATCAACAGAAGTGCGAAAAGTGGATTTTCAACACTAACACAAGTGCGAAAAGTAGGTTTTCAACACTAACACAAGTGCGAAAAGTGGTTTCCTTCACTAACACAAGTGCGAAAAGTGGTTACCTTCACTAACACAAGTGCGAAAAGTGGTTTTTAAACACTAACACAAGTGCGAAAAGTGGTTTTTCAACACTAACACAAGTGCGAAAAGTGGTTTTTCCACACTAATACAAGTGCAAAAGTGGTTTTTCAACACTAACACAAGTGCGAAAAGTGGTTTTTGAACACTATCACATGTGCAAAAAGTGTTTTTTTTCCACACTAAGACAAGTGCAAAAGTGGTTTCCTGCACCAACACAAGTGCGAAAAGTGGTTTTTAAACACTAACACAAGTGCGAAAAGTGTTTTTTCAACACTAACACAAGTGTGAAAAGTGGTTTTTCCACACTAATACAAGTGCAAAAGTGGGTTTTCTGCATCAAAAGAAGTGCGAAAAGTGGTTTTTCAACACTAACACAGGTGCGAAAAGTGGTTTTTCAACACTATCACAAGTGCAAAAAGTGTTTTTTTCCACACTAAGACAAGTGCAAAAGTGGTTTCCTGCACCAACACAAGTGCGAAAAGTGGTTTTTCAACACTAACACAAGTGTGAAAAGTGTTTTTTCAACACTAACACAAGTGCAAAAAGTGTTTTTTCTACACTAATACAAGTGCAAAAGTGGTTTCCTGCACCAACACAAGTGCGAAAAGTGGTTTTTCAACACTAACACAAGTGCGAAAAGTGTTTTTTCAACACTAACACAAGTGCGAAAAGTGGTTTTTCCACACTAATACAAGTGCAAAAGTGGTTTCCTGCACCAACACAAGTGCGAAAAGTGGCTTTTCAACACTAACACAAGTGCGAAAAGTGGTTTTTCAACACTAACACAAGTGCGAAAAGTGGTTTCCTTCACTAACACAAGTGCGAAAAGTGGTTTTTCAACACTAACACAAGTACGAAAAGTGGTTTTTCAACACTAACACAAGTGCGAAAAGTGGTTTTTCCACACTAATACAAGTGCAAAAGTGGTTTCCTGCACCAACACAAGTGCGAAAAGTGGTTTTTCAACACTAACACAAGTGCGAAAAGTGGTCTTTCAACACTATCACAAGTGCAAAAAGTGTTTTTCCATACTAATACAAGTGCAAAAGTGGTTTCCTGCACCAACACAAGTGCAAAAAGTGGTTTTTCAACACTAACACAAGTGCGAAAAGTGGTTTTTCAACACTATCACAAGTGCAAAAAGTGTTTTTTCCACACTAATACAAGTGCAAAAGTGGTTTCCTGCACAAACACAAGTGCGAAAAGTGGTTTTTCAACACTAACACAAGTGCGAAAAGTGTTTTTTCAACACTAACACAAGTGTGAAAAGTAGTTTTTCCACACTAATACAAGTGCAAAAGTGGTTTCCTGCACAAACACAAGTGCGAAAAGTGGTTTTTCAACACTAACACAAGTGCGAAAAGTGGTTTTTCAACACTAACACAAGTGCGAAAAGTGTTTTTTCAACACTAACACAAGTGTGAAAAGTGTTTTTTCCACACTAATACAAGTGCAAAAGTGGTTTCCTGCACCAACACAAGTGCGAAAAGTGGTTTTTCAACACTAACACAAGTGCGAAAAGTGGTTTTTCAACACTATCACAAGTGCAAAAAGTGTTTTTTCCACACTAATACAAGTGCAAAAGTGGTTTCCTGCACCAACACAAGTGCGAAAAGTGGTTTTTCAACACTAACACAAGTGCGAAAAGTGGGTTTTCAACACTAACACAAGTGCAAAAAGTGTTTTTTCCACACTAATACAAGTGCAAAAGTGGTTTCCTGCACCAACACCAGTGCGAAAAGTGGTTTTTCAACACTAACACAAGTGCGAAAAGTGGTTTTTCAACACCAACACAAGTGCGAAAAGTTTTTTTTCAACACTATCACAAGAGCAAAAAGTGTTTTTCCCACACCAATACAAGTACAAAAGTGGTTTCCTGCACCAACACAAGTGCGAAAAGTGGTTTTTCAACACTAACACAAGTGCGAAAAGTGGTTTTTCAACACTAACACAAGTGCGAAAAGTGTTTTTTCCACACTAATACAAGTGCAAAAGTGGTTTCCTGCACCAACACCAGTGCGAAAAGTGGTTTTTCAACACTAACACAAGTGCGAAAAGTGGTTTTTCAACACTAACACAAGTGCGAAAAGTGGTTTTTCAGCACTAACACAAGTGCTAAAAGTGGTTTTTCCACACTAATACAAGTGCAAAAGTGGTGTCCTGCACCAACACAAGTGCGAAAAGTGGTTTTTCAACACTAACACAAGTGCGCAAAGTGGTTTTTCAACACTATCACAAGTGCAAAAGGTGTTTTTTCCACACTAATACAAGTGCAAAAGTGGTTTCCTGCACCAACACAAGTGCGAAAAGTGGTTTTTCAACACTAACACAAGTGCGAAAAGTGGTTTTTCAACACTACCACAAGTGCAAAAAGTGTTTTTTCCACACTAATACAAGTGCAAAAGTGGTTTCCTGCACCAACACAAGTGCGAAAAGTGGATTTTCAACACTAACACAAGTGCGAAAAGTGGGTTTTCAACACTAACACATGTGTGAAAAGTGGTTTCCTTCACTAACACAAGTGCGAAAAGTGGTTTTTCAACACTAACACAAGTGCGAAAAGTGGTTTTTCAACACTAACATAAGTGCGAAAAGTGGTTTCTCAACACAAGTTGAAAAGTGTTTTTTCCACACTAATACAAGTGCAAAAGTGGTTTCCTGCACCAACACAAGTCCAAAAAGTGGTTTTTCAACACTAACACAAGTGCGAAGTGTTTTTTCAACACTAACACAAGTGTGAAAAGTGGTTTTTCCACACTAATACAAGTGCAAAAGTGGTTTCCTGCACCAACACAAGTGCGAAAAGTGGCTTTTCAACACTAACACAAGTGCGAAAAGTGGTTTTTCAACACTAACACAAGTGCGAAAAGTGGTTTCCTTCACTAACACAAGTGCGAAAAGTGGTTTTTCAACACTAACACAAGTGCGAAAAGTGGTTTTTCAACACTAACACAAGTGCGAAAAGTGGTTTTTCCACACTAATACAAGTGCAAAAGTGGTTTCCTGCACCAACACAAGTGCGAAAAGTGGTTTTTCAACACTAACACAAGTGCGAAAAGTGGTTTTTCAACACTATCACAAGTGCAAAAAGTGTTTTTCCATACTAATACAAGTGCAAAAGTGGTTTCCTGCACCATCAATAGTGCAAAAAGTGGTTTTTCAACACTAACACAAGTGCGAAAAGTGGTTTTTCAACACTATCACAAGTGCAAAAAGTGTTTTTTCCACACTAATACAAGTGCAAAAGTGGTTTCCTGCACAAACACAAGTGCGAAAAGTGGTTTTTCAACACTAACACAAGTGCGAAAAGTGTTTTTTCAACACTAACACAAGTGTGAAAAGTAGTTTTTCCACACTAATACAAGTGCAAAAGTGGTTTCCTGCACAAACACAAGTGCGAAAAGTGGTTTTTCAACACTACCACAAGTGCGAAAAGTGGTTTTTCAACACTAACACAAGTGCGAAAAGTGTTTTTTCAACACTAACACAAGTGTGAAAAGTGTTTTTTCCACACTAATACAAGTGCAAAAGTGGTTTCCTGCACCAACACAAGTGCGAAAAGTGGTTTTTCAACACTCACACAAGTGCGAAAAGTGGGTTTTCAACACTAACACAGGTGCGAAAAGTGGTTTCCTTCACTAACACAAGTGCGAAAAGTGGTTTTTAAACACTAACACAAGTGCGAAAAGTGGTTTTTCAACACTAACACAAGTGCGAAAAGTGGTTTTTCCACACTAATACAAGTGCAAAAGTGGTTTTTCAACACTAACACAAGTGCGAAAAGTGGTTTTTCCACACTAGTACAAGTGCAAAAGTGGTTTCCTGCACAAACACAAGTGCGAAAGGTGGTTTTTCAACACTAACACAAGTGGGAAAAGTGGTTTTTCAACACTATCACAAGTGCAAAAAGTGTTTTTTTCCACACTAATACAAGTGCAAAAGTGGTTTCCTGCACCAACACAAGTGCGAAAAGTGGATTTTCAACACTAACACAAGTGCGAAAAGTAGGTTTTCAACACTAACACAAGTGCGAAAAGTGGTTTCCTTCACTAACACAAGTGCAAAAAGTGGTTTTTCAACACTAACACAAGTGCGAAAAGTGGTTTTTCAACACTAACACAAGTGTGAAAAGTGGTTTTTCAACACTAACACAAGTGTGAAAAGTGGTTTCCTGCACCAACACAAGTGCGAAAAGTGGCTTTTCAACACTAACACAAGTGCGAAAAGTGGTTTTTCAACACTAACACAAGTGCGAAAAGTGGTTTCCTTCACTAACACAAGTGCGAAAAGTGGTTTTTCAACACTAACACAAGTGCGAAAAGTGGTTTTTCAACACTAACACAAGTGCGAGAAGTGGTTTTTCCACACTAATACAAGTGCAAAAGTGGTTTCCTGCACCAACACAAGTGCGAAAAGTGGTTTTTCAACACTAACACAAGTGCGAAAAGTGGTTTTTCAACACTATCACAAGTGCAAAAAGTGTTTTTCCATACTAATACAAGTGCAAAAGTGGTTTCCTGCACCATCAATAGTGCAAAAAGTGGTTTTTCAACACTAACACAAGTGCGAAAAGTTGTTTTTCAACACTATCACAAGTGCAAAAAGTGTTTTTTCCACACTAATACAAGTGCAAAAGTGGTTTCCTGCACAAACACAAGTGCGAAAAGTGGTTTTTCAACACTAACACAAGTGCGAAAAGTGTTTTTTCAACACTAACACAAGTGTGAAAAGTAATTTTTCCACACTAATACAAGTGCAAAAGTGGTTTCCTGCACAAACACAAGTGCGAAAAGTGGTTTTTCAACACTACCACAAGTGCGAAAAGTGGTTTTTCAACACTAACACAAGTGCGAAAAGTGTTTTTTCAACACTAACACAAGTGTGAAAAGTGTTTTTTCCACACTAATACAAGTGCAAAAGTGGTTTCCTGCACCAACACAAGTGCGAAAAGTGGTTTTTCAACACTCACACAAGTGCGAAAAGTGGGTTTTCAACACTAACACAGGTGCGAAAAGTGGTTTCCTTCACTAACACAAGTGCGAAAAGTGGTTTTTAAACACTAACACAAGTGCGAAAAGTGGTTTTTCAACACTAACACAAGTGCGAAAAGTGGTTTTTCCACACTAATACAAGTGCAAAAGTGGTTTTTCAACACTAACACAAGTGCGAAAAGTGGTTTTTCCACACTAGTACAAGTGCAAAAGTGGTTTCCTGCACAAACACAAGTGCGAAAGGTGGTTTTTCAACACTAACACAAGTGGGAAAAGTGGTTTTTCAACACTATCACAAGTGCAAAAAGTGTTTTTTTCCACACTAATACAAGTGCAAAAGTGGTTTCCTGCACCAACACAAGTGCGAAAAGTGGATTTTCAACACTAACACAAGTGCGAAAAGTAGGTTTTCAACACTAACACAAGTGCGAAAAGTGGTTTCCTTCACTAACACAAGTGCAAAAAGTGGTTTTTCAACACTAACACAAGTGCGAAAAGTGGTTTTTCAACACTAACACAAGTGCGAAAAGTGGTTTTTCCACACTAATACAAGTGCAAAAGTGGTTTCCTGCTTCAACAGAAGTGCGAAAAGTGGTTTCTCAACACTAACACAAGTGCGAAAAGTGGTTTTTGAACACTATCACATGTGCAAAAAGTGTTTTTTTTCCACACTAAGACAAGTGCAAAAGTGGTTTCCTGCACCAACACAAGTGCGAAAAGTGGTTTTTAAACACTAACACAAGTGCGAAAAGTGTTTTTTCAACACTAACACAAGTGTGAAAAGTGGTTTTTCCACACTAATACAAGTGCAAAAGTGGGTTTTCTGCATCAACAGAAGTGCGAAAAGTGGTTTTTCAACACTAACACAGGTGCGAAAAGTGGTTTTTCAACACTATCACAAGTGCAAAAAGTGTTTTTTTCCACACTAAGACAAGTGCAAAAGTGGTTTCCTGCACCAACACAAGTGCGAAAAGTGGTTTTTCAACACTAACACAAGTGTGAAAAGTGTTTTTTCAACACTAACACAAGTGCAAAAAGTGTTTTTTCTACACTAATACAAGTGCAAAAGTGGTTTCCTGCACCAACACAAGTGCGAAAAGTGGATTTTCAACACTAACACAAGTGCGAAAAGTGGGTTTTCAACACTAACACATGTGCGAAAAGTGGTTTCCTTCACTAACACAAGTGCGAAAAGTGGTTTTTCAACACTAACACAAGTGCGAAAAGTGGTTTTTCAACACTATCACAAGTGCAAAAAGTGCTTTTTCCACACTAATACAAGTGCAAAAGTGGTTTCCTGCACCAACACAAGTGCGAAAAGTGGTTTTTCAACACAAGTTGAAAAGTGTTTTTCCACACTAATACAAGTGCAAAAGTGGTTTCCTGCACCAATACAAGTCCAAAAAGTGGTTTTTCAACACTAACACAAGTGCGAAAAGTGTTTTTTCAACACTAACACAAGTGCGAAAAGTGGTTTTTCCACACTAATACAAGTGCAAAAGTGGTTTCCTGCACCAACACAAGTGCGAAAAGTGGCTTTTCAACACTAACACAAGTGCGAAAAGTGGTTTTTCAACACTAACACAAGTGCGAAAAGTGGTTTCCTTCACTAACACAAGTGCGAAAAGTGGTTTTTCAACACTAACACAAGTACGAAAAGTGGTTTTTCAACACTAACACAAGTGCGAAAAGTGGTTTTTCCACACTAATACAAGTGCAAAAGTGGTTTCCTGCACCAACACAAGTGCGAAAAGTGGTTTTTCAACACTAACACAAGTGCGAAAAGTGGTTTTTCAACACTATCACAAGTGCAAAAAGTGTTTTTCCATACTAATACAAGTGCAAAAGTGGTTTCCTGCACCAACACAAGTGCAAAAAGTGGTTTTTCAACACTAACACAAGTGCGAAAAGTGGTTTTTCAACACTATCACAAGTGCAAAAAGTGTTTTTTCCACACTAATACAAGTGCAAAAGTGGTTTCCTGCACAAACACAAGTGCGAAAAGTGGTTTTTCAACACTAACACAAGTGCGAAAAGTGGTTTTTCAACACTAACACAAGTGTGAAAAGTAGTTTTTCCACACTAATACAAGTGCAAAAGTGGTTTCCTGCACAAACACAAGTGCGAAAAGTGGTTTTTCAACACTAACACAAGTGCGAAAAGTGTTTTTTCCACACTAATACAAGTGCAAAAGTGGTTTCCTGCACCAACACCAGTGCGAAAAGTGGTTTTTCAACACTAACACAAGTGCGAAAAGTGGTTTTTCAACACTAACACAAGTGCGAAAAGTGGTTTTTCAGCACTAACACAAGTGCTAAAAGTGGTTTTTCCACACTAATACAAGTGCAAAAGTGGGGTCCTGCACCAACACAAGTGCGAAAAGTGGTTTTTCAACACTAACACAAGTGCGCAAAGTGGTTTTTCAACACTATCACAAGTGCAAAAGGTGTTTTTTCCACACTAATACAAGTGCAAAAGTGGTTTCCTGCACCAACACAAGTGCGAAAAGTGGTTTTTCAACACTAACACAAGTGCGAAAAGTGGTTTTTCAACACTACCACAAGTGCAAAAAGTGTTTTTTCCACACTAATACAAGTGCAAAAGTGGTTTCCTGCACCAACACAAGTGCGAAAAGTGGATTTTCAACACTAACACAAGTGCGAAAAGTGGGTTTTCAACACTAACACATGTGTGAAAAGTGGTTTCCTTCACTAACACAAGTGCGAAAAGTGGTTTTTCAACACTAACACAAGTGCGAAAAGTGGTTTTTCAACACTAACATAAGTGCGAAAAGTGGTTTCTCAACACAAGTTGAAAAGTGTTTTTTCCACACTAATACAAGTGCAAAAGTGGTTTCCTGCACCAACACAAGTCCAAAAAGTGGTTTTTCAACACTAACACAAGTGCGAAAAGTGTTTTTTCAACACTAACACAAGTGTGAAAAGTGGTTTTTCCACACTAATACAAGTGCAAAAGTGGTTTCCTGCACCAACACAAGTGCGAAAAGTGGCTTTTCAACACTAACACAAGTGCGAAAAGTGGTTTTTCAACACTAACACAAGTGCGAAAAGTGGTTTCCTTCACTAACACAAGTGCGAAAAGTGGTTTTTCAACACTAACACAAGTGCGAAAAGTGGTTTTTCAACACTAACACAAGTGCGAAAAGTGGTTTTTCCACACTAATACAAGTGCAAAAGTGGTTTCCTGCACCAACACAAGTGCGAAAAGTGGTTTTTCAACACTAACACAAGTGCGAAAAGTGGTTTTTCAACACTATCACAAGTGCAAAAAGTGTTTTTCCATACTAATACAAGTGCAAAAGTGGTTTCCTGCACCATCAATAGTGCAAAAAGTGGTTTTTCAACACTAACACAAGTGCGAAAAGTGGTTTTTCAACACTATCACAAGTGCAAAAAGTGTTTTTTCCACACTAATACAAGTGCAAAAGTGGTTTCCTGCACAAACACAAGTGCGAAAAGTGGTTTTTCAACACTAACACAAGTGCGAAAAGTGTTTTTTCAACACTAACACAAGTGTGAAAAGTAGTTTTTCCACACTAATACAAGTGCAAAAGTGGTTTCCTGCACAAACACAAGTGCGAAAAGTGGTTTTTCAACACTACCACAAGTGCGAAAAGTGGTTTTTCAACACTAACACAAGTGCGAAAAGTGTTTTTTCAACACTAACACAAGTGTGAAAAGTGTTTTTTCCACACTAATACAAGTGCAAAAGTGGTTTCCTGCACCAACACAAGTGCGAAAAGTGGTTTTTCAACACTCACACAAGTGCGAAAAGTGGGTTTTCAACACTAACACAGGTGCGAAAAGTGGTTTCCTTCACTAACACAAGTGCGAAAAGTGGTTTTTAAACACTAACACAAGTGCGAAAAGTGGTTTTTCAACACTAACACAAGTGCGAAAAGTGGTTTTTCCACACTAATACAAGTGCAAAAGTGGTTTTTCAACACTAACACAAGTGCGAAAAGTGGTTTTTCCACACTAGTACAAGTGCAAAAGTGGTTTCCTGCACAAACACAAGTGCGAAAGGTGGTTTTTCAACACTAACACAAGTGGGAAAAGTGGTTTTTCAACACTATCACAAGTGCAAAAAGTGTTTTTTCCACACTAATACAAGTGCAAAAGTGGTTTCCTGCACCAACACAAGTGCGAAAAGTGGATTTTCAACACTAACACAAGTGCGAAAAGTAGGTTTTCAACACTAACACAAGTGCGAAAAGTGGTTTCCTTCACTAACACAAGTGCAAAAAGTGGTTTTTCAACACTAACACAAGTGCGAAAAGTGGTTTTTCAACACTAACACAAGTGCGAAAAGTGGTTTTCCACACTAATACAAGTGCAAAAGTGGTTTCCTGCTTCAACAGAAGTGCGAAAAGTGGTTTCTCAACACTAACACAAGTGCGAAAAGTGGTTTTTGAACACTATCACATGTGCAAAAAGTGTTTTTTTTCCACACTAAGACAAGTGCAAAAGTGGTTTCCTGCACCAACACAAGTGCGAAAAGTGGTTTTTAAACACTAACACAAGTGCGAAAAGTGTTTTTTCAACACTAACACAAGTGTGAAAAGTGGTTTTTCCACATTAATACAAGTGCAAAAGTGGGTTTTCTGCATCAACAGAAGTGCGAAAAGTGGTTTTTCAACACTAACACAGGTGCGAAAAGTGGTTTTTCAACACTATCACAAGTGCAAAAAGTGTTTTTTTCCACACTAAGACAAGTGCAAAAGTGGTTTCCTGCACCAACACAAGTGCGAAAAGTGGTTTTTCAACACTAACACAAGTGTGAAAAGTGTTTTTTCAACACTAACACAAGTGCAAAAAGTGTTTTTTCTACACTAATACAAGTGCAAAAGTGGTTTCCTGCACCAACACAAGTGCGAAAAGTGGATTTTCAACACTAACACAAGTGCGAAAAGTGGGTTTTCAACACTAACACATGTGCGAAAAGTGGTTTCCTTCACTAACACAAGTGCGAAAAGTGGTTTTTCAACACTAACACAAGTGCGAAAAGTGGTTTTTCAACACTATCACAAGTGCAAAAAGTGTTTTTTCCACACTAATACAAGTGCAAAAGTGGTTTCCTGCACCAACACAAGTGCGAAAAGTGGTTTTTCAACACAAGTTGAAAAGTGTTTTTCCACACTAATACAAGTGCAAAAGTGGTTTCCTGCACCAACACAAGTCCAAAAAGTGGTTTTTCAACACTAACACAAGTGCGAAAAGTGTTTTTTCAACACTAACACAAGTGCGAAAAGTGGTTTTTCCACACTAATACAAGTGCAAAAGTGGTTTCCTGCACCAACACAAGTGCGAAAAGTGGCTTTTCAACACTAACACAAGTGCGAAAAGTGGTTTTTCAACACTAACACAAGTGCGAAAAGTGGTTTCCTTCACTAACACAAGTGCGAAAAGTGGTTTTTCAACACTAACACAAGTACGAAAAGTGGTTTTTCAACACTAACACAAGTGCGAAAAGTGGTTTTTCCACACTAATACAAGTGCAAAAGTGGTTTCCTGCACCAACACAAGTGCGAAAAGTGGTTTTTCAACACTAACACAAGTGCGAAAAGTGGTTTTTCAACACTATCACAAGTGCAAAAAGTGTTTTTCCATACTAATACAAGTGCAAAAGTGGTTTCCTGCACCAACACAAGTGCAAAAAGTGGTTTTTCAACACTAACACAAGTGCGAAAAGTGGTTTTTCAACACTATCACAAGTGCAAAAAGTGTTTTTTCCACACTAATACAAGTGCAAAAGTGGTTTCCTGCACAAACACAAGTGCGAAAAGTGGTTTTTCAACACTAACACAAGTGCGAAAAGTGGTTTTTCAACACTAACACAAGTGTGAAAAGTAGTTTTTCCACACTAATACAAGTGCAAAAGTGGTTTCCTGCACAAACACAAGTGCGAAAAGTGGTTTTTCAACACTAACACAAGTGCGAAAAGTGGTTTTTCAACACTAACACAAGTGCGAAAAGTGTTTTTTCAACACTAACACAAGTGTGAAAAGTGTTTTTCCACACTAATACAAGTGCAAAAGTGGTTTCCTGCACCAACACAAGTGCGAAAAGTGGTTTTTCCACACTAATACAAGTGCAAAAGTGGTTTCCTGCACCAACACAAGTGCGAAAAGTGGCTTTTCAACACTAACACAAGTGCGAAAAGTGGTTTTTCAACACTAACACAAGTGCGAAAAGTGGTTTCCTTCACTAACACAAGTGCGAAAAGTGGTTTTTCAACACTAACACAAGTACGAAAAGTGGTTTTTCAACACTAACACAAGTGCGAAAAGTGGTTTTTCCACACTAATACAAGTGCAAAAGTGGTTTCCTGCACCAACACAAGTGCGAAAAGTGGTTTTTCAACACTAACACAAGTGCGAAAAGTGGTTTTTCAACACTATCACAAGTGCAAAAAGTGTTTTTCCATACTAATACAAGTGCAAAAGTGGTTTCCTGCACCAACACAAGTGCAAAAAGTGGTTTTTCAACACTAACACAAGTGCGAAAAGTGGTTTTTCAACACTATCACAAGTGCAAAAAGTGTTTTTTCCACACTAATACAAGTGCAAAAGTGGTTTCCTGCACAAACACAAGTGCGAAAAGTGGTTTTTCAACACTAACACAAGTGCGAAAAGTGTTTTTTCAACACTAACACAAGTGTGAAAAGTAGTTTTTCCACACTAATACAAGTGCAAAAGTGGTTACCTGCACAAACACAAGTGCGAAAAGTGGTTTTTCAACACTAACACAAGTGCGAAAAGTGGTTTTTCAACACTAACACAAGTGTGAAAAGTGTTTTTTCAACACTAACACAAGTGTGAAAAGTGTTTTTTCCACACTAATACAAGTGCAAAAGTGGTTTCCTGCACCAACACAAGTGCGAAAAGTGGTTTTTCAACACTAACACAAGTGCGAAAAGTGGTTTTTCAACACTATCACAAGTGCAAAAAGTGTTTTTTCCACACTAATACAAGTGCAAAAGTGGTTTCCTGCACCAACACAAGTGCGAAAAGTGGTTTTTCAACACTAACACAAGTGCGAAAAGTGGGTTTTCAACACTAACACAGGCGCGAAAAGTGGTTTCCTTCACTAACACAAGTGCGAAAAGTGGTTTTTAAACACTAACACAAGTGCGAAAAGTGGTTTTTCAACACTAACACAAGTGCGAAAAGTGGTTTTTCCACACTAATACAAGTGCAAAAGTGGTTTTTCAACACTAACACAAGTGCGAAAAGTGGTTTTTCCACACTATTACAAGTGCAAAAGTGGTTTCCTGCACAAACACAAGTGCGAAAGGTGGTTTTTCAACACTAACACAAGTGGGAAAAGTGGTTTTTCAACACTATCACAAGTGCAAAAAGTGTTTTTTCCACACTAATAAAAGTGCAAAAGTGGTTTCCTGCACCAACACAAGTGCGAAAAGTGGATTTTCAACACTAACACAAGTGCGAAAAGTGGGTTTTCAGCACTAACACAAGTGCGAAAAGTGGTTTCCTTCACTAACACAAGTGCAAAAAGTGGTTTTTCAACACTAACACAAGTGCGAAAAGTGGTTTTTCAACACTAACACAAGTGCGAAAAGTGGTTTTCCACACTAATACAAGTGCAAAAGTGGTTTCCTGCATCAACAGAAGTGCGAAAAGTGGTTTTTCAACACTAACACAAGTGCGAAAAGTGGTTTTTCAACACTATCCAAGTGCAAAAAGTGTTTTTTTCCACACTAAGACAAGTGCAAAAGTGGTTTCCTGCACCAACACAAGTGCGAAAAGTGGTTTTTAAACACTAACACAAGTGCGAAAAGTGTTTTTTCAACACTAACACAAGTGTGAAAAGTGGTTTTTCCACACTAATACAAGTGCAAAAGTGGGTTTTCTGCATCAACAGAAGTGCGAAAAGTGGTTTTTCAACACTAACACAAGTGCGAAAAGTGGTTTTTCAACACTATCACAAGTGCAAAAAGTGCTTTTTTCCACACTAAGACAAGTGCAAAAGTGGTTTCCTGCACCAACACAAGTGCGAAAAGTGGTTTTTCAACACTAACATAAGTGCGAAAAGTGTTTTTTCAACACTAACACAAGTGCAAAAAGTGTTTTTTCCACACTAATACAAGTGCAAAAGTGGTTTCCTGCACCAATACAAGTGCGAAAAGTGGATTTTCAACACTAACACAAGTGCGAAAAGTGGGTTTTCAACACTAACACATGTGCGAAAAGTGGTTTCCTTCACTAACACAAGTGCGAAAAGTGGTTTTTCAACACTAACACAAGTGCGAAAAGTGGTTTTTCAACACTATCACAAGTGCAAAAAGTGTTTTTTCCACACTAATACAAATGCAAAAGTGGTTTCCTGCACCAACACAAGTGCGAAAAGTGGTTTTTCAACACTAACACAAGTGCGAAAAGTGGTTTTTCAACACAAGTTGAAAAGTGTTTTTTCCACACTAATACAAGTGCAAAAGTGGTTTCCTGCACCAACACAAGTCCAAAAAGTGGTTTTTCAACACTAACACAAGTGCGAAAAGTGTTTTTTCAACACTAACACAAGTGTGAAAAGTGGTTTTTTCCACACTAATACAAGTGCAAAAGTGGTTTCCTGCACCAACACAAGTGCGAAAAGTGGCTTTTCAACAATAACACAAGTGCGAAAAGTGGTTTTTCAACACTAACACAAGTGCGAAAAGTGGTTTCCTTCACTAACACAAGTGCGAAAAGTGGTTTTTCAACACTAACACAAGTGCGAAAAGTGGTTTTTCAACACTAACACAAGTGCGAAAAGTGGTTTTTCCACACTAATACAAGTGCAAAAGTGGTTTCCTGCACCAACACAAGTGCGAAAAGTGGTTTTTCAACACTAACACAAGTGCGAAAAGTGGTTTTTCAACACTATCACAAGTGCAAAAAGTGTTTTTCCGTACTAATACAAGTGCAAAAGTGGTTTCCTGCACCAACACAAGTGCAAAAAGTGGTTTTTCAACACTAACACAAGTGCGAAAAGTGGTTTTTCAACACTATCACAAGTGCAAAAAGTGTTTTTTCCACACTAATACAAGTGCAAAAGTGGTTTCCTGCACAAACACAAGTGCGAAAAGTGGTTTTTCCACACTAATACAAGTGCAAAAGTGGTTTTTCAACACTAACACAAGTGTGAAAAGTAGTTTTTCCACACTAATACAAGTGCAAAAGTGGTTTCCTGCACAAACACAAGTGCGAAAAGTGGTTTTTCAACACTAACACAAGTGCGAAAAGTGGTTTTTCAACACTAACACAAGTGCGAAAAGTGTTTTTTCAACACTAACACAAGTGTGAAAAGTGTTTTTTCCACACTAATACAAGTGCAAAAGTGGTTTCCTGCACCAACACAAGTGCGAAAAGTGGTTTTTCAACACTAACACAAGTGCGAAAAGTGGTTTTTCAACACTATCACAAGTGCAAAAAGTGTTTTTTCCACACTAATACAAGTGCAAAAGTGGTTTCCTGCACCAATACAAGTGCGAAAAGTGGTTTTTCAACACTAACACAAGTGCGAAAAGTGGGTTTTCAACACTAACACAGGTGCGAAAAGTGGTTTCCTTCACTAACACAAGTGCGAAAAGTGGTTTTTAAACACTAACACAAGTGCGAAAAGTGGTTTTTCAACACTAACACAAGTGCGAAAAGTGGTTTTTCCACACTAATACAAGTGCAAAAGTGGTTTTTCAACACTAACACAAGTGCGAAAAGTGGTTTTTCCACACTAGTACACGTGCAAAAGTGGTTTCCTGCACAAACACAAGTGCGAAAGGTGGTTTTTCAACACTAACACAAGTGGGAAAAGTGGTTTTTCAACACTATCACAAATGCAAAAAGTGTTTTTTCCACACTAATAAAAGTGCAAAAGTGGTTTCCTGCACCAACACAAGTGCGAAAAGTGGATTTTCAACACTAACACAAGTGCGAAAAGTGGGTTTTCAGCACTAACACAAGTGCGAAAAGTGGTTTCCTTCACTAACACAAGTGCAAAAAGTGGTTTTTCAACACTAACACAAGTGCGAAAAGTGGTTTTTCAACACTAACACAAGTGCGAAAAGTGGTTTTCCACACTAATACAAGTGCAAAAGTGGTTTCCTGCATCAACAGAAGTGCGAAAAGTGGTTTTTCAACACTAACACAAGTGCGAAAAGTGGTTTTTCAACACTATCACAAGTGCAAAAAGTGTTTTTTCAACACTAACACAAGTTTGAAAAGTGGTTTTTCCACACTAATACAAGTGCGAAAAGTGGTTTTTCAACACTATCACAAGTGCAAAAAGTGTTTTTTTCCACACTAAGACAAGTGCAAAAGTGGTTTCCTGCACCAACACAAGTGCGAAAAGTTGTTTTTCAACACTAACACAAGTGCGAAAAGTGTTTTTTCAACACTAACACAAGTGTGAAAAGTGGTTTTCCACACTAATACAAGTGCAAAAGTGGTTTCCTGCATCAACAGAAGTGCGAAAAGTGGTTTTTCAACACTAACACAAGTGCGAAAAGTGGTTTTTCAACACTATCACAAGTGCAAAAAGTGTTTTTTTCCACACTAAGACAAGTGCAAAAGTGTTTTCCTGCACCAACACAAGTGCGAAAAGTGGTTTTTCAACACTAACACAAGTGCGAAAAGTGTTTTTTCAACACTAACACAAGTGCGAAAAGTGGTTTTTCAACACTAACACAAGTGCGAAAAGTGGGTTTTCAACACTAACACAGGTCCGAAAAGTGGTTTCCTTCACTAACACAAGTGCGAAAAGTGGTTTTTCAACACTAACACAAGTGCGAAAAGTGGTTTTCAACACTAACACAAGTGCGAAAAGTGGTTTTCCACACTAATACAAGTGCAAAAGTGGTTTTTCAACACTAACACAAGTGCGAAAAGTGGTTTTTCCACACTAATACAAGTGCAAAAGTGGTTTCCTGCACAAACACAAGTGCGAAAGGTGGTTTTTCAACACTAACACAAGTGCGAAAAGTGGTTTTTCAACACTATCACAAGTGCAAAAAGTGTTTTTTCCACACTAATACAAGTGCAAAAGTGGTTTCCTGCACCAACACAAGTGCGAAAAGTGGATTTTCAACACTAACACAAGTGCGAAAAGTGGGTTTTCAACACTAACACAAGTGCGAAAAGTGCTTTCCTTAACTAACACAAGTGCGAAAAGTGGTTTTTCAACACTAACACAAGTGTGAAAAGTGGTTTTTCAACTCTATCACAAGTGCAAAAAGTGTTTTTTCCACACTAATACAAGTGCAAAAGTGGTTTCCTGCACCAACACAAGTGCGAAAAGTGGTTTTTCAACACTAACACAAGTGCGAAAAGTGGTTTTTCAACACTATCACAAGTACAAAAAGTGTTTTTTCCACACTAATACAAGTGCAAAAGTGGTTTCCTGCACCAACACAAGTGCGAAAAGTGGATTTTCAACACTAACACAAGTGCGAAAAGTGGGTTTTCAACACTAACACAAGTGCGAAAAGTGGTTTCCTTCACTAACACAAGTGCGAAAAGTGGTTTTTCAACACTAACACAAGTGCGAAAAGTGGTTTTTCAACACTATCACAAGTGCAAAAAGTGTTTTTTCCACACTAATACAAGTGCAAAAGTGGTTTCCTGCACCAACACAAGTGCGAAAAGTGGTTTTTCAACACTAACACAAGTGCGAAAAGTGGTTTTTCAACACAAGTTGAAAAGTGTTTTTTCCACACTAATACAAGTGCAAAAGTGGTTTCTTGCACCAACACAAGTCCAAAAAGTGGTTTTTCAACACTAACACAAGTGTAAAAAGTGGTTTTTCAACACTAACACAAGTGCGAAAAGTGGTTTCCTTCACTAACACAAGTGCGAAAAGTGGTTTTTCAACACTATCACAAGTGCAAAAAGTGTTTTTTCCACACTAATACAAGTGCAAAAGTGGTTTCCTGCACCAACACAAGTGCGAAAAGTGGTTTTTCAACACTAACACAAGTGCGAAAAGTGGTTTTTCAACACAAGTTGAAAAGTGTTTTTTCCACACTAATACAAGTGCAAAAGTGGTTTCTTGCACCAACACAAGTCCAAAAAGTGGTTTTTCAACACTAACACAAGTGTAAAAAGTGGTTTTTCAACACTAACACAAGTGCGAAAAGTGGTTTTTCAACACTAACACAAGTGCGAAAAGTGGTTTTTCCACACTAATACAAGTGCAAAAGTGGTTTCCTGCACCAACACAAGTGCGAAAAGTGGTTTTTCAACACTAACACAAGTGCGAAAAGTGGTTTTTCAACACTATCACAAGTGCAAAAAGTGTTTTTTCCATACTAATACAAGTGCAAAAGTGGTTTCCTGCACCAACACAAGTGCAAAAGTGGTTTCCTGCACCAACACAAGTGCGAAAAGTGGCTTTTCAACACTAACACAAGGGCAAAAAGTGGTTTTTCAACACTAACACAAGTGCGAAAAGTGGTTTCCTTCACTAACACAAGTGCGAAAAGTGGTTTTTCAACACTAACACAAGTGCGAAAAGTGGTTTTTCAACACTAACACAAGTGCGAAAAGTGGTTTTCCACACTAATACAAGTGTAAAAGTGGTTTCCTGCACCAACACAAGTGCGAAAAGTGGTTTTTCAACACTAACACAAGTGCGAAAAGTGGTTTTTCAACACTATCACAAGTGCAAAAAGTGTTTTTCCATACTAATACAAGTGCAAAAGTGGTTTCCTGCACCAACACAAGTGCAAAAAGTGGTTTTTCAACACTAACACAAGTGCGAAAAGTGGTTTCCTTCACTAACACAAGTGCAAAAAGTGGTTTTTCAACACTAACACAAGTGCGAAAAGTGGTTTTTCAACACTAACACAAGTGCGAAAAGTGGTTTTCCACACTAATACAAGTGCAAAAGTGGTTTCCTGCATCAACAGAAGTGCGAAAAGTGGTTTTTCAACACTAACACAAGTGCGAAAAGTGGTTTTTCAACACTATCACAAGTGCAAAAAGTGTTTTTTTCCACACTAAGACAAGTGCAAAAGTGGTTTCCTGCACCAACAGAAGTGCGAAAAGTGGTTTTTAAACACTAACACAAGTGCGAAAAGTGTTTTTTCAACACTAACCACAAGTGTGAAAAGTGGTTTTTCCACACTAATACAAGTGCAAAAGTGGGTTTTCTGCATCAACAGAAGTGCGAAAAGTGGTTTTTCAACACTAACACAAGTGCGAAAAGTGGTTTTTCAACACTATCACAAGTGCAAAAAGTGTTTTTGTCCACACTAAGACAAGTGCAAAAGTGGTTTCCTGCACCAACACAAGTGCGAAAAGTGGTTTTTCAACACTAACACAAGTGCGAAAAGTGTTTTTTCAACACTAACACAAGTGCAAAAAGTGTTTTTTCCACACTAATACAAGTGCAAAAGTGGTTTCCTGCACCAACACAAGTGCGAAAAGTGGATTTTCAACACTAACACAAGTGCGAAAAGTGGGTTTTCAACACTAACACATGTGTGAAAAGTGGTTTCCTTCACTAACACAAGTGCGAAAAGTGGTTTTTCAACACTAACACAAGTGCGAAAAGTGGTTTTTCAACACTATCACAAGTGCAAAAAGTGTTTTTTCCACACTAATACAAGTGCAAAAGTGGTTTCCTGCACCAACAGAAGTGCGAAAAGTGGTTTTTCAACACTAACACAAGTGCAAAAAGTGGTTTTTCAACACAAGTTGAAAAGTGTTTTTTCCACACTAATACAAGTGCAAAAGTGGTTTCCTGCACCAACACAAGTCCAAAAAGTGGTTTTTCAGCACTAACACAAGTGCGAAAAGTGTTTTTTCAACACTAACACAAGTGTGAAAAGTGGTTTTTCCACACTAATACAAGTGCAAAAGTGGTTTCCTGCACCAACACAAGTGCGAAAAGTGGCTTTTCAACACTAACACAAGTGCGAAAAGTGGTTTTTCAACACTAACACAAGTGCGAAAAGTGGTTTCCTTCACTAACACAAGTGCGAAAAGTGGTTTTTCAACACTAACACAAGTGCGAAAAGTGGTTTTTCAACACTAACACAAGTGCGAAAAGTGGTTTTTCCACACTAATACAAGTGCAAAAGTGGTTTCCTGCACCAACACAAGTGCGAAAAGTGGTTTTTCAACACTAACACAAGTGCGAAAAGTGGTTTTTCAACACTATCACAAGTGCAAAAAGTGTTTTTCCATACTAATACAAGTGCAAAAGTGGTTTCCTGCACCAACACAAGTGCAAAAGTGGTTTCCTGCACCAACACAAGTGCGAAAAGTGGCTTTTCAACACTAACACAAGGGCAAAAAGTGGTTTTTCAACACTAACACAAGTGCGAAAAGTGGTTTCCTTCACTAACACAAGTGCGAAAAGTGGTTTTTCAACACTAACACAAGTGCGAAAAGTGGTTTTTCAACACTAACACAAGTGCGAAAAGTGGTTTTCCACACTAATACAAGTGTAAAAGTGGTTTCCTGCACCAACACAAGTGCGAAAAGTGGTTTTTCAACACTAACACAAGTGCGAAAAGTGGTTTTTCAACACTATCACAAGTGCAAAAAGTGTTTTTCCATACTAATACAAGTGCAAAAGTGGTTTCCTGCACCAACACAAGTGCAAAAAGTGGTTTTTCAACACTAACACAAGTGCGAAAAGTGGTTTCCTTCACTAACACAAGTGCAAAAAGTGGTTTTTCAACACTAACACAAGTGCGAAAAGTGGTTTTTCAACACTAACACAAGTGCGAAAAGTGGTTTTCCACACTAATACAAGTGCAAAAGTGGTTTCCTGCATCAACAGAAGTGCGAAAAGTGGTTTTTCAACACTAACACAAGTGCGAAAAGTGGTTTTTCAACACTATCACAAGTGCAAAAAGTGTTTTTTTCCACACTAAGACAAGTGCAAAAGTGGTTTCCTGCACCAACAGAAGTGCGAAAAGTGGTTTTTAAACACTAACACAAGTGCGAAAAGTGTTTTTTCAACACTAACCACAAGTGTGAAAAGTGGTTTTTCCACACTAATACAAGTGCAAAAGTGGGTTTTCTGCATCAACAGAAGTGCGAAAAGTGGTTTTTCAACACTAACACAAGTGCGAAAAGTGGTTTTTCAACACTATCACAAGTGCAAAAAGTGTTTTTGTCCACACTAAGACAAGTGCAAAAGTGGTTTCCTGCACCAACACAAGTGCGAAAAGTGGTTTTTCAACACTAACACAAGTGCGAAAAGTGTTTTTTCAACACTAACACAAGTGCAAAAAGTGTTTTTTCCACACTAATACAAGTGCAAAAGTGGTTTCCTGCACCAACACAAGTGCGAAAAGTGGATTTTCAACACTAACACAAGTGCGAAAAGTGGGTTTTCAACACTAACACATGTGTGAAAAGTGGTTTCCTTCACTAACACAAGTGCGAAAAGTGGTTTTTCAACACTAACACAAGTGCGAAAAGTGGTTTTTCAACACTATCACAAGTGCAAAAAGTGTTTTTTCCACACTAATACAAGTGCAAAAGTGGTTTCCTGCACCAACAGAAGTGCGAAAAGTGGTTTTTCAACACTAACACAAGTGCAAAAAGTGGTTTTTTCAACACAAGTTGAAAAGTGTTTTTTCCACACTAATACAAGTGCAAAAGTGGTTTCCTGCACCAACACAAGTCCAAAAAGTGGTTTTTCAGCACTAACACAAGTGCGAAAAGTGTTTTTTCAACACTAACACAAGTGTGAAAAGTGGTTTTTCCACACTAATACAAGTGCAAAAGTGGTTTCCTGCACCAACACAAGTGCGAAAAGTGGCTTTTCAACACTAACACAAGTGCGAAAAGTGGTTTTTCAACACTAACACAAGTGCGAAAAGTGGTTTCCTTCACTAACACAAGTGCGAAAAGTGGTTTTTCAACACTAACACAAGTGCGAAAAGTGGTTTTTCAACACTAACACAAGTGCGAAAAGTGGTTTTTCCACACTAATACAAGTGCAAAAGTGGTTTCCTGCACCAACACAAGTGCGAAAAGTGGTTTTTCAACACTAACACAAGTGCGAAAAGTGGTTTTTCAACACTATCACAAGTGCAAAAAGTGTTTTTCCATACTAATACAAGTGCAAAAGTGGTTTCCTGCACCAACACAAGTGCAAAAAGTGGTTTCCTGCACCAACACAAGTGCGAAAAGTGGTTTTTCAACACTAACACAAGTGCGAAAAGTGGTTTTTCCACACTAATACAAGTGCAAAAGTAGTTTCCTGCACAAACGCAAGTGCGAAAAGTGGTTTTTCAACACTAACACAAGTGCGAAAAGTGGTTTTTCAACACTAACACAAGTGCGAAAAGTGTTTTTTCAACACTAACACAAGTGTGAAAAGTGTTTTTTCCACACTAATACAAGTGCAAAAGTGGTTTCCTGCACCAACACAAGTGCGAAAAGTGGTTTTTCAACACTAACACAAGTGCGAAAAGTGGGTTTTCAACACTAACACAGGTGCGAAAAGTGGTTTCCTTCACTAACACAAGTGCGAAAAGTGGTTTTTAAACACTAACACAAGTGCGAAAAGTGGTTTTTCAACACTAACACAAGTGCGAAAAGTGGTTTTTCCACACTAATACAAGTGCAAAAGTGGTTTTTCAACACTAACACAAGTGCGAAAAGTGGTTTTTCCACACTAGTACAAGTGCAAAAGTGGTTTCCTGCACAAACACAAGTGCGAAAGGTGGTTTTTCAACACTAACACAAGTGGGAAAAGTGGTTTTTCAACACTATCACAAGTGCAAAAAGTGTTTTTTCCACACTAATAAAAGTGCAAAAGTGGTTTCCTGCACCAACACAAGTGTGAAAAGTGGATTTTCAACACTAACACAAGTGCGAAAAGTGGGTTTTCAGCACTAACACAAGTGCGAAAAGTGGTTTCCTTCACTAACACAAGTGCAAAAAGTGGTTTTTCAACACTAACACAAGTGCGAAAAGTGGTTTTTCAACACTATCACAAGTGCAAAAAGTGTTTTTTCCACACTAATACAAATGCAAAAGTGGTTTCCTGCACCAACACAAGTGCGATAAGTGGTTTTTCAACACTAACACAAGTGCGAAAAGTGGTTTTTCAACACAAGTTGAAAAGTATTTTTTCCACACTAATACAAGTGCAAAAGTGGTTTCCTGCACCAACACAAGTCCAAAAAGTGGTTTTTCAACACTAACACAAGTGCGAAAAGTGTTTTTTCAACACTAACACAAGTGTGAAAAGTGGTTTTTTCCACACTAATACAAGTGCAAAAGTGGTTTCCTGCACCAACACAAGTGCGAAAAGTGGCTTTTCAACAATAACACAAGTGCGAAAAGTGGTTTTTCAACACTAACACAAGTGCGAAAAGTGGTTTCCTTCACTAACACAAGTGCGAAAAGTGGTTTTTCAACACTAACACAAGTGCGAAAAGTGGTTTTTCAACACTAACACAAGTGCGAAAAGTGGTTTTTCCACACTAATACAAGTGCAAAAGTGGTTTCCTGCACCAACACAGTGCGAAAAGTGGTTTTTCAACACTAACACAAGTGCGAAAAGTGGTTTTTCAACACTATCACAAGTGCAAAAAGTGTTTTTCCGTACTAATACAAGTGCAAAAGTGGTTTCCTGCACCAACACAAGTGCAAAAAGTGGTTTTTCAACACTAACACAAGTGCGAAAAGTGGTTTTTCAACACTATCACAAGTGCAAAAAGTGTTTTTTCCACACTAATACAAGTGCAAAAGTGGTTTCCTGCACAAACACAAGTGCGAAAAGTGGTTTTTCCACACTAATACAAGTGCAAAAGTGGTTTTTCAACACTAACACAAGTGTGAAAAGTAGTTTTTCCACACTAATACAAGTGCAAAAGTGGTTTCCTGCACAAACACAAGTGCGAAAAGTGGTTTTTCAACACTAACACAAGTGCGAAAAGTGGTTTTTCAACACTAACACAAGTGCGAAAAGTGTTTTTTCAACACTAACACAAGTGTGAAAAGTGTTTTTTCCACACTAATACAAGTGCAAAAGTGGTTTCCTGCACCAACACAAGTGCGAAAAGTGGTTTTTCAACACTAACACAAGTGCGAAAAGTGGTTTTTCAACACTATCACAAGTGCAAAAAGTGTTTTTTCCACACTAATACAAGTGCAAAAGTGGTTTCCTGCACCAACACAAGTGCGAAAAGTGGTTTTTCAACACTAACACAAGTGCGAAAAGTGGGTTTTCAACACTAACACAGGTGCGAAAAGTGGTTTCCTTCACTAACACAAGTGCGAAAAGTGGTTTTTAAACACTAACACAAGTGCGAAAAGTGGTTTTTCAACACTAACACAAGTGCGAAAAGTGGTTTTTCCACACTAATACAAGTGCAAAAGTGGTTTTTCAACACTAACACAAGTGCGAAAAGTGGTTTTTCCACACTAGTACACGTGCAAAAGTGGTTTCCTGCACAAACACAAGTGCGAAAGGTGGTTTTTCAACACTAACACAAGTGGGAAAAGTGGTTTTTCAACACTATCACAAGTGCAAAAAGTGTTTTTTCCACACTAATAAAAGTGCAAAAGTGGTTTCCTGCACCAACACAAGTGCGAAAAGTGGATTTTCAACACTAACACAAGTGCGAAAAGTGGGTTTTCAGCACTAACACAAGTGCGAAAAGTGGTTTCCTTCACTAACACAAGTGCAAAAAGTGGTTTTTCAACACTAACACAAGTGCGAAAAGTGGTTTTTCAACACTAACACAAGTGCGAAAAGTGGTTTTCCACACTAATACAAGTGCAAAAGTGGTTTCCTGCATCAACAGAAGTGCGAAAAGTGGTTTTTCAACACTAACACAAGTGCGAAAAGTGGTTTTTCAACACTATCACAAGTGCAAAAAGTGTTTTTTCAACACTAACACAAGTGTGAAAAGTGGTTTTTCCACACTAATACAAGTGCGAAAAGTGGTTTTTCAACACTATCACAAGTGCAAAAAGTGTTTTTTTCCACACTAAGACAAGTGCAAAAGTGGTTTCCTGCACCAACACAAGTGCGAAAAGTTGTTTTTCAACACTAACACAAGTGCGAAAAGTGTTTTTTCAACACTAACACAAGTGTGAAAAGTGGTTTTCCACACTAATACAAGTGCAAAAGTGGTTTCCTGCATCAACAGAAGTGCGAAAAGTGGTTTTTCAACACTAACACAAGTGCGAAAAGTGGTTTTTCAACACTATCACAAGTGCAAAAAGTGTTTTTTTCCACACTAAGACAAGTGCAAAAGTGGTTTCCTGCACCAACACAAGTGCGAAAAGTGGTTTTTCAACACTAACACAAGTGCGAAAAGTGTTTTTTCAACACTAACACAAGTGCGAAAAGTGGTTTTTCAACACTAACACAAGTGCGAAAAGTGGGTTTTCAACACTAACACAGGTCCGAAAAGTGGTTTCCTTCACTAACACAAGTGCGAAAAGTGGTTTTTCAACACTAACACAAGTGCGAAAAGTGGTTTTCAACACTAACACAAGTGCGAAAAGTGGTTTTCCACACTAATACAAGTGCAAAAGTGGTTTTTCAACACTAACACAAGTGCGAAAAGTGGTTTTTCCACACTAAGACAAGTGCAAAAGTGGTTTCCTGCACAAACACAAGTGCGAAAGGTGGTTTTTCAACACTAACACAAGTGCGAAAAGTGGTTTTTCAACACTATCACAAGTGCAAAAAGTGTTTTTTCCACACTAATACAAGTGCAAAAGTGGTTTCCTGCACCAACACAAGTGCGAAAAGTGGATTTTCAACACTAACACAAGTGCGAAAAGTGGGTTTTCAACACTAACACAAGTGCGAAAAGTGCTTTCCTTAACTAACACAAGTGCGAAAAGTGGTTTTTCAACACTAACACAAGTGTGAAAAGTGGTTTTTCAACTCTATCACAAGTGCAAAAAGTGTTTTTTCCACACTAATACAAGTGCAAAAGTGGTTTCCTGCACCAACACAAGTGCGAAAAGTGGTTTTTCAACACTAACACAAGTGCGAAAAGTGGTTTTTCAACACTATCACAAGTACAAAAAGTGTTTTTTCCACACTAATACAAGTGCAAAAGTGGTTTCCTGCACCAACACAAGTGCGAAAAGTGGATTTTCAACACTAACACAAGTGCGAAAAGTGGGTTTTCAACACTAACACAAGTGCGAAAAGTGGTTTCCTTCACTAACATAAGTGCGAAAAGTGGTTTTTTCAACACTAACACAAGTGCGAAAAGTGGTTTTTCAACACTATCACAAGTGCAAAAAGTGTTTTTTCCACACTAATACAAGTGCAAAAGTGGTTTCCTGCACCAACACAAGTGCGAAAAGTGGTTTTTCAACACTAACACAAGTGCGAAAAGTGGTTTTTCAACACAAGTCGAAAAGTGTTTTTTCCACACTAATACAAGTGCAAAAGTGGTTTCTTGCACCAACACAAGTCCAAAAAGTGGTTTTTCAACACTAACACAAGTGTAAAAAGTGGTTTTTCAACACTAACACAAGTGCGAAAAGTGGTTTCCTTCACTAACACAAGTGCGAAAAGTGGTTTTTCAACACTATCACAAGTGCAAAAAGTGTTTTTTCCACACTAATACAAGTGCAAAAGTGGTTTCCTGCACCAACACAAGTGCGAAAAGTGGTTTTTCAACACTAACACAAGTGCGAAAAGTGGTTTTTCAACACAAGTTGAAAAGTGTTTTTTCCACACTAATACAAGTGCAAAAGTGGTTTCTTGCACCAACACAAGTCCAAAAAGTGGTTTTTCAACACTAACACAAGTGTAAAAAGTGGTTTTTCAACACTAACACAAGTGCGAAAAGTGGTTTTTCAACACTAACACAAGTGCGAAAAGTGGTTTTTCCACACTAATACAAGTGCAAAAGTGGTTTCCTGCACCAACACAAGTGCGAAAAGTGGTTTTTCAACACTAACACAAGTGCGAAAAGTGGTTTTTCAACACTATCACAAGTGCAAAAAGTGTTTTTTCCATACTAATACAAGTGCAAAAGTGGTTTCCTGCACCAACACAAGTGCAAAAGTGGTGTCCTGCACCAACACAAGTGCGAAAAGTGGCTTTTCAACACTAACACAAGGGCAAAAAGTGGTTTTTCAACACTAACACAAGTGCGAAAAGTGGTTTCCTTCACTAACACAAGTGCGAAAAGTGGTTTTTCAACACTAACACAAGTGCGAAAAGTGGTTTTTCAACACTAACACAAGTGCGAAAAGTGGTTTTCCACACTAATACAAGTGCAAAAGTGGTTTCCTGCACCAACACAAGTGCAAAAAGTGGTTTTTCAACACTAACACAAGTGCGAAAAGTGGTTTCCTTCACTAACACAAGTGCAAAAAGTGGTTTTTCAACACTAACACAAGTGCGAAAAGTGGTTTTTCAACACTAACACAAGTGCGAAAAGTGGTTTTCCACACTAATACAAGTGCAAAAGTGGTTTCCTGCATCAACAGAAGTGCGAAAAGTGGTTTTTCAACACTAACACAAGTGTGAAAAGTGGTTTTTCAACACTATCACAAGTGCAAAAAGTGTTTTTTTCCACACTAAGACAAGTGCAAAAGTGGTTTCCTGCACCAACAGAAGTGCGAAAAGTGGTTTTTAAACACTAACACAAGTGCGAAAAGTGTTTTTTCAACACTAACCACAAGTGTGAAAAGTGGTTTTTTCCACACTAATACAAGTGCAAAAGTGGGTTTTCTGCATCAACAGAAGTGCGAAAAGTGGTTTTTCAACACTAACACAAGTGCGAAAAGTGGTTTTTCAACACTATCACAAGTGCAAAAAGTGTTTTTGTCCACACTAAGACAAGTGCAAAAGTGGTTTCCTGCACCAACACAAGTGCGAAAAGTGGTTTTTCAACACTAACACAAGTGCGAAAAGTGTTTTTTCAACACTAACACAAGTGCAAAAAGTGTTTTTTCCACACTAATACAAGTGCAAAAGTGGTTTCCTGCACCAACACAAGTGCGAAAAGTGGATTTTCAACACTAACACAAGTGCGAAAAGTGGGTTTTCAACACTAACACATGTGTGAAAAGTGGTTTCCTTCACTAACACAAGTGCGAAAAGTGGTTTTTCAACACTAACACAAGTGCGAAAAGTGGTTTTTCAACACTATCACAAGTGCAAAAAGTGTTTTTTCCACACTAATACAAGTGCAAAAGTGGTTTCCTGCACCAACAGAAGTGCGAAAAGTGGTTTTTCAACACTAACACAAGTGCGAAAAGTGGTTTTTCAACACAAGTTGAAAAGTGTTTTTTCCACACTAATACAAGTGCAAAAGTGGTTTCCTGCACCAACACAAGTCCAAAAAGTGGTTTTTCAGCACTAACACAAGTGCGAAAAGTGTTTTTTCAACACTAACACAAGTGTGAAAAGTGGTTTTTCTACACTAATACAAGTGCAAAAGTGGTTTCCTGCACCAACACAAGTGCGAAAAGTGGCTTTTCAACACTAACACAAGTGCGAAAAGTGGTTTTTCAACACTAACACAAGTGCGAAAAGTGGTTTCCTTCACTAACACAAGTGCGAAAAGTGGTTTTTCAACACTAACACAAGTGCGAAAAGTGGTTTTTCAACACTAACACAAGTGCGAAAAGTGGTTTTTCCACACTAATACAAGTGCAAAAGTGGTTTCCTGCACCAACACAAGTGCGAAAAGTGGTTTTTCAACACTAACACAAGTGCGAAAAGTGGTTTTTCAACACTATCACAAGTGCAAAAAGTGTTTTTCCATACTAATACAAGTGCAAAAGTGGTTTCCTGCACCAACACAAGTGCAAAAAGTGGTTTCCTGCACCAACACAAGTGCGAAAAGTGGTTTTTCAACACTAACACAAGTGCGAAAAGTGGTTTTTCCACACTAATACAAGTGCAAAAGTAGTTTCCTGCACAAACGCAAGTGCGAAAAGTGGTTTTTCAACACTAACACAAGTGCGAAAAGTGGTTTTTCAACACTAACACAAGTGCGAAAAGTGTTTTTTCAACACTAACACAAGTGTGAAAAGTGTTTTTTCCACACTAATACAAGTGCAAAAGTGGTTTCCTGCACCAACACAAGTGCGAAAAGTGGTTTTTCAACACTAACACAAGTGCGAAAAGTGGGTTTTCAACACTAACACAGGTGCGAAAAGTGGTTTCCTTCACTAACACAAGTGCGAAAAGTGGTTTTTAAACACTAACACAAGTGCGAAAAGTGGTTTTTCAACACTAACACAAGTGCGAAAAGTGGTTTTTCCACACTAATACAAGTGCAAAAGTGGTTTTTCAACACTAACACAAGTGCGAAAAGTGGTTTTTCCACACTAGTACAAGTGCAAAAGTGGTTTCCTGCACAAACACAAGTGCGAAAGGTGGTTTTTCAACACTAACACAAGTGGGAAAAGTGGTTTTTCAACACTATCACAAGTGCAAAAAGTGTTTTTTCCACACTAATAAAAGTGCAAAAGTGGTTTCCTGCACCAACACAAGTGTGAAAAGTGGATTTTCAACACTAACACAAGTGCGAAAAGTGGGTTTTCAGCACTAACACAAGTGCGAAAAGTGGTTTCCTTCACTAACACAAGTGCAAAAAGTGGTTTTTCAACACTAACACAAGTGCGAAAAGTGGTTTTTCAACACTAACACAAGTGCGAAAAGTGGTTTCCTGCACAAACACAAGTGCGAAAGGTGGTTTTTTCAACACTAACACAAGTGGGAAAAGTGGTTTTTCAACACTATCACAAGTGCAAAAAGTGTTTTTCCATACTAATACAAGTGCAAAAGTGGTTTCCTGCACCAACACAAGTGCAAAAAGTGGTTTTTCAACACTAACACAAGTGCGAAAAGTGTTTTTTCAACACTAACACAAGTGTGAAAAGTAGTTTTTCCACACTAATACAAGTGCAAAAGTAGTTTCCTGCACAAACACAAGTGCGAAAAGTGGTTTTTCAACACTAACACAGGTGCGAAAAGTGGTTTCCTTCACTAACACAAGTGCGAAAAGTGGTTTTTCAACACTATCACAAGTGCAAAAAGTGTTTTTTCCACACTAATACAAGTGCAAAAGTGGTTTCCTGCACCAACACAAGTGCGAAAAGTGGTTTTTCAACACTAACACAAGTGCGAAAAGTGGTTTTTCAACACTAACACAAGTGCGAAAAGTGGTTTTCCACACTAATACAAGTGCAAAAGTGGTTTTTCAACACTAACACAAGTGCGAAAAGTGGTTTTTCCACACTAATACAAGTGCAAAAGTGGTTTCCTGCACAAACACAAGTGCGAAAGATGGTTTTTCAACACTAACACAAGTGCGAAAAGTGGTTTTTCAACACTATCACAAGTGCAAAAAGTGTTTTTTCCACACTAATACAAGTGCAAAAGTGGTTTCCTGCAGAAACACAAGTGCGAAAAGTGGATTTTCAACACTAACACAAGTGCGAAAAGTGGGTTTTCAACACTAACACAAGTGCGAAAAGTGCTTTCCTTCACTAACACAAGTGCGAAAAGTGGTTTTTCAACTCTATCACAAGTGCAAAAAGTGTTTTTTCCACACTAATACAAGTGCAAAAGTGGTTTCCTGCACCAACACAAGTGCGAAAAGTGGATTTTCAACACTAACACAAGTGCGAAAAGTGGGTTTTCAACACTAACACAAGTGCGAAAAGTGGTTTCCTTCACTAACACAAGTGCGAAAAGTGGTTTTTCAACACTAACACAAGTGCGAAAAGTGGTTTTTCAACACTATCACAAGTGCAAAAAGTGTTTTTTCCGCACTAATACAAGTGCAAAAGTGGTTTCCTGCACCAACACAAGTGCGAAAAGTGGTTTTTCAACACTAACACAAGTGCGAAAAGTGGTTTTTCAACACAAGTTGAAAAGTGTTTTTTCCACACTAATACAAGTGCAAAAGTGGTTTCCTGCACCAACACAAGTGCGAAAAGTGGTTTTTAAACACTAACACAAGTGCGAAAAGTGTTTTTTCAACACTAACACAAGTGTGAAAAGTGGTTTTTCCACACTAATACAAGTGCAAAAGTGGGTTTTCTGCGTCAACAGAAGTGCGAAAAGTGGTTTTTCAACACTAACACAAGTGCGAAAAGTGGTTTTTCAACACTATCACAAGTGCAAAAAGTGTTTTTTTCCACACTAAGACAAGTGCAAAAGTGGTTTCCTGCACCAACACAAGTGCGAAAAGTGGTTTTTCAACACTAACACAAGTGCGAAAAGTGTTTTTTCAACACTAACACAAGTGCAAAAAGTGTTTTTTCCACACTAATACAAGTGCAAAAGTGGTTTCCTGCACCAACACAAGTGCGAAAAGTGGATTTTCAACACTAACACAAGTGCGAAAAGTGGGTTTTCAACACTAACACATGTGCGAAAAGTGGTTTCCTTCACTAACACAAGTGCGAAAAGTGGTTTTTCAACAATAACACAAGTGCGAAAAGTGGTTTTTCAACACTATCACAAGTGCAAAAAGTGTTTTTTCCACACTAATACAAGTGCAAAAGTGGTTTCCTGCACCAACACAAGTGCGAAAAGTGGTTTTTCAACACTAACACAAGTGCGAAAAGTGGTTTTTCAACACAAGTTGAAAAGTGTTTTTTCCACACTAATACAAGTGCAAAAGTGGTTTCCTGCACCAACACAAGTCCAAAAAGTGGTTTTTCAACACTAACACAAGTGCGAAAAGTGTTTTTTCAACACTAACACAAGTGTGAAAAGTGGTTTTTCCACACTAATACAAGTGCAAAAGTGGTTTCCTGCACCAACACAAGTGCGAAAAGTGGCTTTTCAACACTAACACAAGTGCGAAAAGTGGTTTTTCAACACTAACACAAGTGTGAAAAGTGGTTTCCTTCACTAACACAAGTGCGAAAAGTGGTTTTTCAACACTAACACAAGTGCGAAAAGTGGTTTTTCAACACTAACACAAGTGCAAAAAGTGGTTTTTCCACACTAATACAAGTGCAAAAGTGGTTTCCTGCACCAACACAAGTGCGAAAAGTGGTTTTTCAACACTAACACAAGTGCGAAAAGTGGTTTTTCAACACTATCACAAGTGCGAAAAGTGGGTTTTCAACACTAACACAGGTGCGGAAAGTGGTTTCCTTCACTAACACAAGTGCGAAAAGTGGTTTTTAAACACTAACACAAGTGCGAAAAGTGGTTTTTCAACACTAACACAAGTGCGAAAAGTGGTTTTTTCCACACTAATACAAGTGCAAAAGTGGTTTTTCAACACTAACACAAGTGCGAAAAGTGGTTTTTCCACACTAGTACAAGTGCAAAAGTGGTTTCCTGCACAAACACAAGTGCGAAAGGTGGTTTTTCAACACTAACACAAGTGGGAAAAGTGGTTTTTCAACACTATCACAAGTGCAAAAAGTGTTTTTTCCACACTAATAAAAGTGCAAAAGTGGTTTCCTGCACCAACACAAGTGCGAAAAGTGGATTTTCAACACTAACACAAGTGTGAAAAGTGGGTTTTCAGCACTAACACAAGTGCGAAAAGTGGTTTCCTTCACTAACACAAGTGCAAAAAGTGGTTTTTCAACACTAACACAAGTGCGAAAAGTGGTTTTTCAACACTAACAAGTGCGAAAAGTGGTTTTCCACACTAATACAAGTGCAAAAGTGGTTTCCTGCATCAACAGAAGTGTGAAAAGTGGTTTTTCAACACTAACACAAGTGCGAAAAGTGGTTTTTCAACACTATCACAAGTGCAAAAAGTGTTTTTTTCCACACTAAGACAAGTGCAAAAGTGGTTTCCTGCACCAACACAAGTGCGAAAAGTGTTTTTTAAACACTAACACAAGTGCGAAAAGTGTTTTTTCAACACTAACACAAGTGTGAAAAGTGGTTTTTCCACACTAATACAAGTGCAAAAGTGGGTTTTCTGCATCAACAGAAGTGCGAAAAGTGGTTTTTCAACACTAACACAAGTGCGAAAAGTGGTTTTTCAACACTATCACAAGTGCAAAAAGTGTTTTTTTCCACACTAAGACAGTGCAAAAGTGGTTTCCTGCACCAACACAAGTGCGAAAAGTGGTTTTTCAACACTAACACAAGTGCGAAAAGTGTTTTTTCAACACTAACACAAGTGTGAAAAGTGGTTTTCCACACTAATACAAGTGCAAAAGTGGTTTCCTGCATCAACAGAAGTGCGAAAAGTGGTTTTTCAACACTAACACAAGTGCGAAAAGTGGTTTTTCAACACTATCACAAGTGCAAAAAGTGTATTTTTCCACACTAAGACAAGTGCAAAAGTGGCTTCCTGCACCAACACAAGTGCGAAAAGTGTTTTTTCAACACTAACACAAGTGCAAAAGTGGGTTTTCTGCATCAACAGAAGTGCGAAAAGTGGTTTTTCAACACTAACACAAGTGCGAAAAGGGGTTTTTCAACACTATCACAAGTGCAAAAAGTGTTTTTTTCCACACTAAGACAAGTGCAAAAGTGGTTTCCTGCACCAACACAAGTGCGAAAAGTGGTTTTTCAACACTAACACAAGTGCGAAAAGTGTTTTTTCAACACTAACACAAGTGCAAAAAGTGTTTTTTCCACACTAATACAAGTGCAAAAGTGGTTTCCTGCACCAACACAAGTGCGAAAAGTGGATTTTCAACACTAACACAAGTGCGAAAAGTGGGTTTTCAACACTAACACATGTGCGAAAAGTGGTTTCCTTCACTAACACAAGTGCGAAAAGTGGTTTTTAAACACTAACACAAGTGCGAAAAGTGGTTTTTCAACACTAACACAAGTGCGAAAAGTGGTTTTCCACACTAATACAAGTGCAAAAGTGGTTTGTCAACACTAACACAAGTGCGAAAAGTGGTTTTTCCACACTAGTACAAGTGCAAAAGTGGTTTCCTGCACAAACACAAGTGCGAAAGGTGGTTTTTCAACACTAACACAAGTGGGAAAAGTGGTTTTTCAACAATATCACAAGTGCAAAAAGTGTTTTTTCCACACTAATAAAAGTGCAAAAGTGGTTTCCTGCACCAACACAAGTGCGAAAAGTGGATTTTCAACACTAACACAAGTGCGAAAAGTGGGTTTTCAGCACTAACACAAGTGCGAAAAGTGGTTTCCTTCACTAACACAAGTGCAAAAAGTGGTTTTTCAACACTAACACAAGTGCGAAAAGTGGTTTTTCAACACTAACACAAGTGCGAAAAGTGGTTTCCCACACTAATACAAGTGCAAAAGTGGTTTCCTGCATCAACAGAAGTGCGAAAAGTGGTTTTTCAACACTAACACAAGTGCAAAAAGTGGTTTTTCAACACTATCACAAGTGCAAAAAGTGTTTTTTTCCACACTAAGACAAGTGCAAAAGTGGTTTCCTGCACCAACACAAGTGCGAAAAGTGTTTTTTAAACACTAACACAAGTGCGAAAAGTGTTTTTTCAACACTAACACAAGTGTGAAAAGTGGTTTTTCCACACTAATACAAGTGCAAAAGTGGGTTTTCTGCATCAACAGAAGTGCGAAAAGTGGTTTTTCAACACTAACACAAGTGCGAAAAGTGGTTTTTCAACACTATCACAAGTGCAAAAAGTGTTTTTTTCCACACTAACACAAGTGCAAAAGTGGTTTCCTGCACCAACACAAGTGCGAAAAGTGGTTTTTCAACACTAACACAAGTGTGAAAAGTGTTTTTTCAACACTAACACAAGTGTGAAAAGTGGTTTTCCACACTAATACAAGTGCAAAAGTGGTTTCCTGCATCAACAGAAGTGCGAAAAGTGGTTTTTCAACACTAACACAAGTGCGAAAAGTGGTTTTTCAACACTATCACAAGTGCAAAAAGTGTTTTTTTCCACACTAAGACAAGTGCAAAAGTGGTTTCCTGCACCAACACAAGTGCGAAAAGTGTTTTTTCAACACTAACACAAGCGCGAAAAGCGTTTTTTCAACACTAACACAAGTGCGAAAAGTGGTTTTTCAACACTAACACAAGTGCGAAAAGTGGGTTTTCAACACTAACACCGGTGCGAAAAGTGGTTTCCTTCACTAACACAAGTGCAAAAAGTGGTTTTTCAACACTAACACAAGTGCGAAAAGTGGTTTTTCAACACTAACACAAGTGCGAAAAGTGGTTTTCCACACTAATACAAGTGCAAAAGTGGTTTTTCAACACTAACACAAGTGCGAAAAGTGGTTTTTCCACACTAATACAAGTGCAAAAGTGGTTTCCTGCACAAACACAAGTGCGAAAGGTGGTTTTTCAACACTAACACAAGTGCGAAAAGTGGTTTTTCAACACTATCACAAGTGCAAAAAGTGTTTTTTCCACACTAATACAAGTGCAAAAGTGGTTTCCTGCACCAACACAAGTGCGAAAAGTGGATTTTCAACACTAACACAAGTGCGAAAAGTGGGTTTTCAACACTAACACAAGTGCGAAAAGTGCTTTCCTTCACTAACACAAGTGCGAAAAGTGGTTTTTCAACACTAACACAAGTGCGAAAAGTGGTTTTTCAACTCTATCACAAGTGCAAAAAGTGTTTTTTCCACACTAATACAAGTGCAAAAGTGGTTTCCTGCACCAACACAAGTGCGAAAAGTGGTTTTTCAACACTAACACAAGTGCGAAAAGTGGTTTTTCAACACTATCACAAGTGCAAAAAGTGTTTTTTCCACACTAATACAAGTGCAAAAGTGGTTTCCTGCACCAACACAAGTGCGAAAAGTGGATTTTCAACACTAACACAAATGCGAAAAGTGGGTTTTCAACACTAACACAAGTGCGAAAAGTGGTTTCCTTCACTAACACAAGTGCGAAAAGTGGTTTTTCAACACTAACACAAGTGCGAAAAGTGGTTTTTCAACACTATCACAAGTGCAAAAAGTGTTTTTTCCACACTAATACAAGTGCAAAAGTGGTTTCCTGCACCAACACAAGTGCGAAAAGTGGTTTTTCAACACTAACACAAGTGCGAAAAGTGGTTTTTCAACACAAGTTGAAAAGTGTTTTTTCCACACTAATACAAGTGCAAAAGTGGTTTCTTGCACCAACACAAGTCCAAAAAGTGGTTTTTCAACACTAACACAAGTGCGAAAAGTGTTTTTTCAACACTAACACAAGTGTGAAAAGTGGTTTTTCCACACTAACACAAGTGCAAAAGTGGTTTCCTGCACCAACACAAGTGCGAAAAGTGGCTTTTCAACACTAACACAAGTGCAAAAAGTGGTTTTTCAACACTAACACAAGTGCGAAAAGTGGTTTCCTTCACTAACACAAGTGCGAAAAGTGGTTTTTCAACACTAACACAAGTGCGAAAAGTGGTTTTTCAACACTAACAAAAGTGCGAAAAGTGGTTTTTCCACACTAATACAAGTGCAAAAGTGGTTTCCTGCACCAACACAAGTGCGAAAAGTGGTTTTTCAACACTAACACAAGTGCGAAAAGTGGTTTTTCAACACTATCACAAGTGCAAAAAGTGTTTTTCCATACTAATACAAGTGCAAAAGTGGTTTCCTGCACCAACACAAGTGCAAAAAGTGGTTTTTCAACACTAACACAAGTGCGAAAAGTGGTTTTTCAACACTATCACAAGTGCAAAAAGTGTTTTTTCCACACTAATACAAGTGCAAAAGTGGTTTCCTGCACCAACACAAGTGCGAAAAGTGGTTTTTCAACACTAACACAAGTGCGTAAAGTGTTTTTTCAACACTAACACAAGTGTGAAAAGTGGTTTTTCCACACTAATACAAGTGCAAAAGTGGTTTCCTGCACAAACACAAGTGCAAAAAGTGGTTTTTCAACACTAACACAAGTGCGAAAAGTGGTTTTTCAACACTAACACAAGTGCGAAAAGTGTTTTTTCAACACTAACACAAGTGTGAAGTGTTTTTTCCACACTAATACAAGTGCAAAAGTGGTTTCCTGCACCAACACAAGTGCGAAAAGTGGTTTTTCAACACTAACACAAGTGCGAAAAGTGGTTTTTCAACACTATCACAAGTGCAAAAAGTGTTTTTTCCACACTAATACAAGTGCAAAAGTGGTTTCCTGCACCAACACAAGTGCGAAAAGTGGTTTTTCAACACTAACACAAGTGCGAAAAGTGGGTTTTCAACACTAACACAGGTGCGAAAAGTGGTTTCCTTCACTAACACAAGTGCGAAAAGTGGTTTTTAAACACTAACACAAGTGCGAAAAGTGGTTTTTCCAAACTAACACAAGTGCGAAAAGTGGTTTTTCCACACTAATACAAGTGCAAAAGTGGTTTCCTGCACAAACACAAGTGTGAAAGGTGGTTTTTCAACACTAACACAAGTGGGAAAAGTGGTTTTTCAACACTATCACAAGTGCAAAAAGTGTTTTTGCCACACTAATACAAGTGCAAAAGTGGTTTCCTGCACCAACACAAGTGCGAAAAGTGGATTTTCAACACTAACACAAGTGCGAAAAGTGGGTTTTCAACACTAACACAAGTGCGAAAAGTGGTTTCCTTCACTAACACAAGTGCAAAAAGTGGTTTTTCAACACTAACACAAGTGCGAAAAGTGGTTTTTCAACACTAACACAAGTGCGAAAAGTGGTTTTCCACACTAATACAAGTGCAAAAGTGGTTTCCTGCACAAACACAAGTGCGAAAAGTGGTTTTTCAACACTAACACAAGTGCAAAAAGTGTTTTTTCAACACTAACACAAGTGTAAAAAGTGGTTTTCCACACTAATACAAGTGCAAAAGTGGTTTCCTGCACCAACACAAGTGCGAAAAGTGGATTTTCAACACTAACACAAGTGCGAAAAGTGGGTTTTCAACACCAACACAAGTGCGAAAAGTGGTTTCCTTCACTAACACAAGTGCGAAAAGTGGTTTTTCAACACTAACACAAGTGCGAAAAGTGGTTTTTCAACACTATCACAAGTGCAAAAAGTGCTTTTTCCACACTAATACAAGTGCAAAAGTGGTTTCCTGCACCAACACAAGTGCGAAAAGTGGTTTTTCAACACTAACACAAGTGCGAAAAGTGGTTTTTCAACACAAGTTGAAAAGTGTTTTTTCCACACTAATACAAGTGCAAAAGTGGTTTCTTGCACCAACACAAGTCCAAAAAGTGGTTTTTCAACACTAACACAAGTGCGAAAAGTGTTTTTTCAACACTAACACAAGTGTGAAAAGTGGTTTTTCCACACTAACACAAGTGCAAAAGTGGTTTCCTGCACCAACACAAGTGCGAAAAGTGGCTTTTCAACACTAACACAAGTGCAAAAAGTGTTTTTTCAACACTAACACAAGTGCGAAAAGTGGTTTCCTTCACTAACACAAGTGCAAAAAGTGGTTTTTCAACACTAACACAAGTGCGAAAAGTGGTTTTTCAACACTAACACAAGTGCGAAAAGTGGTTTTTCCACACTAATACAAGTGCAAAAGTGGTTTCCTGCACCAACACAAGTGCGAAAAGTGGTTTTTCAACACTAACACAAGTGCGAAAAGTGGTTTTTCAACACTATCACAAGTGCAAAAAGTGTTTTTCCATACTAATACAAGTGCAAAAGTGGTTTCCTGCACCAACACAAGTGCAAAAAGTGGTTTTTCAACACTAACACAAGTGCGAAAAGTGGTTTTTCAACACTATCACAAGTGCAAAAAGTGTTTTTTTCCACACCAAGACAAGTGCAAAAGTGGTTTCCTGCACCAACGCAAGTGCGAAAAGTGGTTTTTCAACACTAACACAAGTGCGAAAAGTGTTTTTTCAACACTAACACAAGTGCGAAAAGTGGTTTTTCAACACTAACACAAGTGCGAAAAGTGGGTTTTCAACACTAACACAGGTGCGAAAAGTGGTTTCCTTCACTAACACAAGTGCGAAAAGTGGTTTTTAAACACTAACACAAGTGCGAAAAGTGGTTTTCCACACTAATACAAGTGCAAAAGTGGTTTTTCAACACTAACACAAGTGCGAAAAGTGGTTTTTCCACACTAATACAAGTGCAAAAGTGGTTTCCTGCACAAACACAAGTGCGAAAGGTGGTTTTTCAACACTAACACAAGTGCGAAAAGTGGTTTTTCAACACTATCACAAGTGCAAAAAGTGTTTTTTCCACACTAATACAAGTGCAAAAGTGGTTTCCTGCACCAACACAAGTGCGAAAAGTGGATTTTCAACACTAACACAAGTGCGAAAAGTGGGTTTTCAACACTAACACAAGTGCGAAAAGTGCTTTCCTTCACTAACACAAGTGCGAAAAATGGTTTTTCAACACTAACACAAGTGCGAAAAGTGGTTTTTCAACTCTATCACAAGTGCAAAAAGTGTTTTTTCCACACTAATACAAGTGCAAAAGTGGTTTCCTGCACCAACACAAGTGCGAAAAGTGGTTTTTCAACACTAACACAAGTGCGAAAAGTGGTTTTTCAACACTATCACAAGTGCAAAAAGTGTTTTTTCCACACTAATACAAGTGCAAAAGTGGTTTCCTGCACCAACACAAGTGCGAAAAGTGGATTTTCAACACTAACACAAGTGCGAAAAGTGGGTTTTCAACACTAACACAAGTGCGAAAAGTGGTTTCCTTCACTAACACAAGTGCGAAAAGTGGTTTTTCAACACTAACACAAGTGCGAAAAGTGGTTTTTCAACACTATCACAAGTGCAAAAAGTTTTTTTCCACACTAATACAAGTGCAAAAGTGGTTTCCTGCACCAACACAAGTGTGAAAAGTGGTTTTTCAACACTAACACAAGTGCGAAAAGTGGTTTTTCAACACAAGTTGAAAAGTGTTTTTTCCACACTAATACAAGTGCAAAAGTGGTTTCTTGCACCAACACAAGTCCAAAAAGTGGTTTTTCAACACTAACACAAGTGCGAAAAGTGTTTTTTCAACACTAACACAAGTGTGAAAAGTGGTTTTTCCACACTAACACAAGTGCAAAAGTGATTTCCTGCACCAACACAAGTGCGAAAAGTGGCTTTTCAACACTAACACAAGTGCAAAAAGCGGTTTTTCAACACTAACACAAGTGCGAAAAGTGGTTTCCTTCACTAACACAAGTGCGAAAAGTGGTTTTTCAACACTAACACAAGTGCGAAAAGTGGTTTTTCAACACTAACACAAGTGCGAAAAGTGGTTTTTCCACACTAATACAAGTGCAAAAGTGGTTTCCTGCACCAACACAAGTGCGAAAAGTGGTTTTTCAACACTAACACAAGTGCGAAAAGTGGTTTTTCAACACTATCACAAGTGCAAAAAGTGTTTTTCCATACTAATACAAGTGCAAAAGTGGTTTCCTGCACCAACACAAGTGCAAAAAGTGGTTTTTCAACACTAACACAAGTGCGAAAAGTGGTTTTTCAACACTATCACAAGTGCAAAAAGTGTTTTTTCCACACTAATACAAGTGCAAAAGTGGTTTCCTGCACCAACACAAGTGCGAAAAGTGGTTTTTCAACACTAACACAAGTGCAAAAAGTGTTTTTTCAACACTAACATAAGTGTGAAAAGTGGTTTTTCCACACTAATACAAGTGCAAAAGTGGTTTCCTGCACAAACACAAGTGCGAAAAGTGGTTTTTCAACACTAACACAAGTGCGAAAAGTGGTTTTTCAACACTAACACAAGTGCGAAAAGTGTTTTTTCAACACTAACACAAGTGTGAAGTGTTTTTTCCACACTAATACAAGTGCAAAAGTGGTTTCCTGCACCAACACAAGTGCGAAAAGTGGTTTTTCAACACTAACACAAGTGCGAAAAGTGGTTTTTCAACACTATCACAAGTGCAAAAAGTGTTTTTTCCACACTAATACAAGTGCAAAAGTGGTTTCCTGCACCAACACAAGTGCGAAAAGTGGTTTTTCAACACTAACACAAGTGCGAAAAGTGGGTTTTCAACACTAGCACAGGTGCGAAAAGTGGTTTCCTTCACTAACACAAGTGCAAAAAGTGGTTTTTAAACACTAACACAAGTGCGAAAAGTGGTTTTTCAACACTAACACAAGTGCGAAAAGTGGTTTTCCACACTAATACAAGTGCAAAAGTGGTTTCCTGCACAACACAAGTGCAAAAGGTGGTTTTTCAACACTAACACAAGTGGGAAAAGTGGTTTTTCAACACTATCACAAGTGCAAAAAGTGTTTTTTCCACACTAATACAAGTGCAAAAGTGGTTTCCTGCACCAACACAAGTGCGAAAAGTGGATTTTCATCACTAACACAAGTGCGAAAAGTGGGTTTTCAACACAAACACAAGTGCGAAAAGTGGTTTCATTCACTAACACAAGTGCAAAAAGTGGTTTTTCAACACTAACACAAGTGCGAAAAGTGGTTTTTCAACACTAACACAAGTGCGAAAAGTGGTTTTCCACACTAATACAAGTGCAAAAGTGGTTTCCTGCACCAACACAAGTGCGAAAAGTGGTTTTTCAACACTAACACAAGTGCAAAAAGTGTTTTTTCAACACTAACACAAGTGTAAAAAGTGGTTTTCCACACTAATACAAGTGCAAAAGTGGTTTCCTGCACCAACACAAGTGCGAAAAGTGGTTTTTCAACACTAACACAAGTGCGAAAAGTGGTTTTTCAACACTATCACAAGTGGAAAAAGTGTTTTTTCCACACTAATACAAGTGCAAAAGTGGTTTCCTGCACCAACACAAATGCGAAAAGTGGTTTTTCAACACTAACACAAGTGCGAAAAGTGTTTTTTAAACACTAACACAAGTGTGAAAAGTGGTTTTTTTCCACACTAATATAAGTGCAAAAGTGGTAAAGGATAATATATTCCCAATCAATCAACCACACTCAACAATCAATCAACAATATTACTCAGATGGCCATATCATATATTTCCCCCCTTTCCCCACTCACGACCCCTCAATAGTCACTGTCCGTCACAATGTCTCTGGGCCTCTCCAGACCAGGGTGAAGGTCGACTTCTCCGCACACGGGCGGTTGAACGGACCCCTGGCTGACGTGCTCCAAATGTGCACATCACGTACCGGGAACAGCTGCTTCAGCGCACACCTCCTTGCAAAGCAAAGCGGGCAAAGCAAAGCGCGACTCGCACAGCGCGCGAGGCCCAAGGTGCGACCCGTACGCGTCCTTGTAGACGTTGAGGCGAACTGTGCCGGACGCTTGGTTCCATGCACGAACCCACGGCAACTTGACGCGTAACCGGTAATTACCCCGCGCAGGTAACTCCTCTCGCCAGACGGGCTTTCAAATGCAGCGTTCCCCACGCTGCTCAATATCGACACCGCTCGCGTCGGAGCTGGGCGATGAACAGAAGATGGCCGCCTTCTTCAGGACCTCGTGTCTCTCCTCCTTCTTCCGGTTTACTATCCCGCTTCCGGTCTCCTGTTATCCGGAGCCTCTCCAACCATTTAACCACAACAACCTTTAGTAGAATAAACATTAATAAGCAATGACATGAATAGTAATTCACCTAAATCCGGGATCCGTAACACTCCTCCCCCTTCAAGAAAGAAAGTTTGAACCCCGCGAAAACGTTCTGGGCCAGCCAACTTTGATAAACAAACCCGATACCCCAAATCATCAGTTCCCCCCGGGCACAAGTATCACATCTCAAAAATAAAGCAACAAACTTTCACCAAAACCCCCCAGAGATTCCAAGGTAATTCCCTCTAGACCAAGCGTCAACAACTTCTAGTTGCTCTTGGATGGAGGCCCAGCTGAGTACTCACTACATGGATGCCTTAAGGAATGTGGGGTTCACGGTTAGTCCGGGGCGGAAAGTTCATTACATGGACGCCTTTAAGAACGTGGAGTTCATGGTTAGTCCGTGCAGGAACATTCCCTACCGGGACGCCTTTTAAGAACGTGGCGTTCACGGTTAGCCCGTGTAAGAGCCCAGGCTCGGCGGCTCCGCCGTATATAGAGTGCTTCAACTTCTCCGGACTCCTAACAGTTACGGTGGGACCCCTTGTCCCAGCAGTCACCTGACTGGCGGTCTCCTTCTCAGCCAGTCCTCTGCCAATCATTCTTTCGGGAGATGCCGTAACTCTGGGAGCCTCCATAGTAATATCGGCTGCTGCCAACACCAAAACTACCGCCAAGTGGTCCTCTTCTGTAGACCTCTCGACGCCTACGAAATGCCTTCCCTACTGTTATGGTCCGACCCTCCAAATCCTTACCATTCCAATTCTTCTCTACCTCCCTGGCGTCTTTTGTGCTTGCAAACGTGACAAAGCCGAACCGTTGAGAACCCTCTTGACCGTTGCGTTTCCCTGTCTTTTACCACCCGCACTTCCACCAGCGGCCCATATCTGTTGAAGACAGAGGTCAGAACTTCTTCCTCTGTGTTGAAGTTCAGTCCCCCTACAAATAACTTGGCACTTTTGTCGCCATCCCGAGCTGGGGTGGTGTTATTTCCCCTGCGGGGCTCTTTACCCACCCTCGGGTTGCCATAAATTTGCCCCCCGGCCAAATCATTCCCGATAATCACAGATACTCCCTCTACAGGAAGCGTGGCTTGTAAACCGACGGTGACCGGTCCTGACACCAAATCGGATTCCAAATGGATAACATGAAGTGGGGCACTAACACAGCCACCGATCCCTTGTAACCGAACCCTATCACCAGTTGCGGTACTCTTTGACAATGGCAAAATGCCTTCCAGCATTAAGGATTGATGGGCTCCTGTGTCCCTCAATACCCTAACAGGTCTTGGGTTAGTCAAGTCTCCCTCGAGTGAGACCAACCCCTCATAAATAAATGGTTGGTAACTCTTCTGTGGGCAATTTCTTACGCTTCCCATCGCATTCGGAGTTGTAATAGTCGGACTCCGCTCTGGGTTTTCCCTTTTCATGAGGTAACAACTGGACATCAAGTGTCCAGGTTTCTTGCAAAAAGCGCAAGTAGGTCCGGAGGAAAAACTCGTGGTCTGCCTCAGGCCCACCGAAAAATAAGTTTGTCCTGGGCCAGTCGCCCTCTGATTTCGAACAGTTCGGGTATCAACGTTGTCCCCATAATCATCTCGAGGCCGCCGCCATGTATTGTCGTTCTCCGCACCTGCTGTTCCACCACTCCCCTGTGGAAATCTAGGCGAGGAGTTAGGTTCGTGGACCCATATCCGGTGTGTTAAGGCATAATCATCTGCCATGGTGGCTGCGTCCCACAACTTCGGTACTTTCTTTTCCTGCAGGTACACTTTGATGTCCTCGTGGACACACTGTTGAAATTCCTCCACCAGGATCAAGTCACGCAATGCTTCGAAGTCGTTCCCGACTCCTTTTGACTCACACCACCGATCAAATATGTTTTCTTTCACTCTGGCAAACTCCACATGGGTCTCACTCTCCCTCTTCCTGGCATTCCTGAATTTTTGCCAGTAAGCTTCAGGAACCAACTCATAGGCTTTGAGGATGTGCTTCTTCAATACCTCATAATCTGCACATTGGTCCATTGGTAGCGCCGAATAAATCTCTTGAGCTTTACCCACCAGCACACTTTGCACTAGTATGGTCCAGGCCTCCTCCGGCCAGTTTAACTGTCGAGCCACTTTCTCAAAGTGTGGAAAAAATTGAGTGACCTCCTTTTCACTGAAGGGTGGAACCAGCCTCACATGTCTGCCCACATTCCAGATGTTCTGGCTAGGTGTCGGTCCAGTCAGCAAGGGTGGTACCTCTCCCCGTTCTCTCATTAAATCCAGCTCCTTGAATTTAATTTCTTGCTGAAGCGCCAGATCACGTTCCTTCAACTCCCTTTCGGCTTTTCTCTCCTCTGCTTCAAGTTCCCTGGCAGCTCTCCTCTCCTCTGCTTTTCTCACTTCTAACCTTTCCTGGAGTTCTCGTTCCACTCTCCTTTCCTCTGCTTGTTTCTCTTCTCTCCTCTCTTCTGCTTTCCTTTCTTCTTCTGCTCTTTCCTTTTCTGCTTTCCTTTCTTCTTCTGCTAACCTTTCCTGGAGTTCTCGTTCCACTCTCCTTTCCTCTGCTTGTTTCTCTTCTCTCCTCTCTTCTGCTTTCCTTTCCTCTTCTGCTCTTTCCTTTTCTGCTTTCCTTTCTTCTTCTGCTCTTTCCTTTTCTGCTTTCCTTTCCTCTGTTTTCATCCTTTCTAACCTTTCCTGGAGTTCTCGTTCCACTCTCCTTTCCTCTGCTTGTTTCTCTTCTCTCCTCTCTTCTGCTTTCCTTTCCTCTTCTGCTCTTTCCTTTTCTGCTTTCCTTTCTTCTTCTTTGATCCGTTCCTGGCTCCGTAATTGCAACTCCAGTTTCCGGATCTCAACGTCTTCTGGTTCTTCGGGTAGCCACTGCCAGGCTAACTCGTCCCATGTTCCTAATCCCACCATAGATTGTATCATCGTGGTCTGCAACTCTGCCTTCCTCAAATTAGTTCGGACCTCCAAGTTAAAATGTTTGGCCAATTTCAAGAGGTCCGCTTTTAGTAACGCTCAGAACTGTGCCTCACTAGGTGTTACCGCAAAGTTCTGTGCAACAAACGCCATGGTGACTATCGTTAACACCTGTTAACCTTCACCCAAGACTTTACCACAATTTCTCAAAAATTTACCAATTAATAATTAATTAATTAATTTAAATTACTAAAAATTATTATTTTATTATGTTATACAATTTTAGATCCCAGAATTCAATTGGACGAGCCCCCAATTCTGTTACGTGGTGCTCCCGGTAACTACCTGGTCTTGGTGACCCCCGGACCGTGGGAGGGACCCCGCCAGAAAGATATATGATTTATACGCTTTCGTAACGCAATCAATATGAAAGACACAACAATTCAAGTCAATAAGAAACCCCCACACCAAGGATCCAGATTAATGGATAATATATTCCTAATCAATCAACCACACTCAACAATCAATCAACAATATTACTCAGATGGCCATCTCATATATTTCCCCCCTTTCCCCACTCACGACCCCTCAATAGTCACTGTCCCTCACAATGTCTCTGGGCCCCTCCAGACCAGGGTGAAGGTCGACTTCTCCGCACACGGGCGGTTGAACGGACCCCTGGCTGACGTGCTCCAAACGTGCACGTCACGTACCGGGAACAGCTGCTGCAGCGCACACCTCCTTGCAAAGCAAAGCGGGCAAAGCAAAGCGCGACTCGCACAGCGCGCGAGGCCCAAGGTGCGACCCGTACGCGTCCTTGTAGACGTTGAGGTGAACTGTGCCGGACGCTTGGTTCCGTGCACGAACCCACGGCAACTTGACGCGTAACCGGTAATTACCCCGCGCAGGTAACTCCTCTCACCAGACGGGCTTTCAAACGCAGCGTTCCCCACACTGCTCAATATCGACACCGCTCGCGTCGGAGCTGGGCGATGAACAGAAGATGGCCGCCTTCTTCAGGACCTCGTGTCTCTCTTCCTTCTTCCGGTTTACTATCCCGCTTCCGGTCTCCTGTTATCCGGAGCCTCTCTAACCATTTAACCACAACAACCTTTAGTAGAATAAACATTAATAAGCAATGACATGAATAGTAATTCACCTAAATCCGGGATCCGTAACACTTGCTTTATTCGGCGTTGGCCAAATCATTATTGCCGACATACAATTTTGAATGAAAAAAAACGTCCTGTGAAGGCGAAATGTTCAATGTCCTACTTTTTATTAGCATGACGTAAGGACGGACGATGGTGTGTTAATATTATTATTCTTTAATAGCTACAATTATTCCCACGTTTTGTGTGGTTCACTGGGGGAAAGCTTAGACCAAGTCTTTCACAAGCATATGGGGTGGACAAGATGGAGGCAGAAGAAAACTTTCAGGAAGGAAAAACTGGAAATTTGTAAGGAGGATGTGATGGCTTGGAGGTGGGGTGGGGATGGTGGGGATGGGGGAATGGGTGGGGGAGGGGGAGGTGTGGTGAATGAGGGTAGAAAAGATCATGGTTTTGGATTGGGGATGATCTGAGATGGTGGTGCACAGCTATCCTAAAGACCTGGAGGGGAGAATGAGATTTAAGAGAATGTGGAAGTTTGATCCACAAGTGGGAAAAAGAGGGAACAAATGAATGGTGGAAAGCAGTGATCCTAGATTTTGGCTGATAGTGAGACCCAGGAGGTTGAACTTCCTCAAGAGGATTGTTAAGAAATTAAATGGGGGGTCAGGTCAGGTATGGGAGCATGCGTCGGAGCAGCGCGTCGCCGCATCCACTTTCTGACGGTACTCCAGGGGCCTCCATCTGGCCATCCCCCAGGCTGATGCCTGGCCCATCCCTATCTCCTTGAGATGCCGATGGGGGTGGTGAGGGTTTACCAGACAGTCCTTTCAGAGAAAGAGAGTAAAAGTGTGAGATTTGTCAGAATTCATAGACATATTCCAAGTGTTTTACCAGCTTATGATTTTGTCAACGTCTGAAAAGAGGGAATAGGCTGCAACCTGCCTGTCTGGAGGATGAGGGATGTCATGGCAGAGGGTGGAGTCATCAGTAAATAGATAAAGGGTATTTTCTAGAGAGTCAAATAGTTGATTGATGAAGATCAGGAATAGGACTAGGCCTAGCACACTACCTTGGGGCACTTTAGCCTTGACAGGATGATGAGATGAAAGGATTCCGTTGAGAGTCACACGTTGGCTACGTAAGTAGAGGAGGTCAGTAACCAAAGGTTGGAGTTGGCCTTGGATGCCATAGACAGAGTTTGAAAAGCAAGACGGTTCTGATCTAATTTCTGACATTGAGGGCTTCCATCCATTGTTGAGTGAGTAGAAACAGTATGGCCAAGGTAGAGCGAATTGGTCTGAATCAAAATTGGTGATCTGAGATGAGGCTGTTGGAGAAAAGGAAGGATTTCATATTAACTGGTATGATGGATTTCATGACCTTGCTGAAGTAAGCCGTTTGGAAGTAAGAGGATAGGTCTGCAGTTAAGGGGATCAGATTTTGCACTTTTTTAGGTAATTTCATCTCGACTCTCGAAAAGATGTACTTCTAAAATGGGTCATGATGTCCAGATGTCTGTCCACACATCCAGTTGTCCATCCGTCTCTTAACTTTTTCCTGTTTTTTGCTACTAATCCCTTATCACCCGGATGATTGTTCTGAAACTTAATGCATTAATACAAGACTGTAGCCTGCACTATCGCTTGGGCTTCATTTTTTTGATTTTGGAACATGGGGGCTCACAGGGAGGTAGATTGGGGGGGGGGGCTTCTACCCGATGATCTGCAGGATAGATCGGTGTTAGATTTTGTTCGATTTGAGATCAGAGTGCCTCCGAGAGGATCAGGGAGGCTCCCCGGGGGGTTCCCCAAATCAGCAGAGGTCTGAACTACAACCTCAAGAGATGACCGGGCCACCATTAACCCTCTGCTGCTTAGGGCAGGATTGTTGAATTTGGCCATGATGCTAGCAATAGTTCCCCTACACTTCACGAAGGACATCATAGGATCCTTAACGTCTACCGACGAATGCTGGCAGATGGGATGCGTGTTTAACATCTATTTGAGGGACGGCACACACATTGATGCATCATCCTGCCTGTGAAACACTGTGATGACATTTTGCAGCTGGGCATAGCTGGTGAGACACACTAAGGAGTCAGGGATGTCCTGTGGGAGGAAGGATTCTGTTAAGCAGATGACGTCTGGTTTTTTCGGCAGCAGCCTGGATTGAGAGATTTGTCAGGTTAGAGCGGAGACCTCGGATGTTTGAGGTTCACACAGTTAGGGATAGGCGGGAGAAGTCATTGGGAGGGTGCTGGATGGAGGAGTGGGGCTTTGCGGTTGCAAGGTGAGAGGGAGGCTTTGAGTGGGTGGGGTGAGGAGGGATTTTGAAAGGGGGAGGGGGTGGGAGATGAAGCTTTGAGGGGGAGGATGGAAGTGGAAGTGGAAGGATGCCATAGACAGAGTATGTCGACCACTTTATCTCCACATGAAGTGGAGGGATGCTGATTCCAAATTCCCAAACTGGACAAGTGGAGATAAAGATTATGGGATGGGAGATAAAAAAAATTTGTTGAAGGTACGGAGAAACATGCTGTACGTGTGAGGGGATGGTTGGTGGACCAAGTACTTTGGTGACGGACAATTATGGAAAATAATACTTTTGAAGAAAAAGAAGAAGAGAAATAGATCATGGTGATGAAGAAGACCAAGTGTCACATTCCAGACAGAAGTATAATGGTGGAAAATAATTTTAAAATAATTTTAAATGCTTTCAAAGGGAGAAGGGAGAAACATTTTATATTTAATGAATATTCAGTTTGGAGATATCGAGAAAAGAAGGGGAGGGGGGAATATAGAACATTAAGAACAGGCAGAAGTGAAATTGAAGTCGGGCTTAGATTGAGATCACTGCGGAGTGGAAAAAAGGTTTTTTTCCCTTTGTTTTTAATTTTTTAAGTGAGGGGGGCATAATGTTGAGGAAGAAGTAAGATGCTTGGGAAGAAGAAAGTAAAACGAGGAGCATCGAGATAAATATTTTTCACACTGCCTATCTGAGGAGCTGCTGAGTTAGGCCTTGAACAATCTATCTATAATTCCAGTAATCTCTGTTTGTACGTTTGTCTGTGACCGCTGTTTCTCGACAACCACGGGTCCGATATACTTGAAACTTGCCAGGTATATTGCTGGGGACCCGAGGATGTGCCTTTTCAAGGTTTTAAATTAATCGGAGAAGTACTTACCGAGCTATGTCCAAAAAACGCTTCAACCAATCAGAGAGCAGCGAGCTATCACGTGTGCCGAACGTGGCGATCAGACTCTGCCTCGGACGGCACATTTGACAGCGTATTCATTTATTTCACGTTGGAAAACTATGTTGCCGTTAAACTATGTTTTAAAACGAATTCAAACTGCGATTAAATTAAAACGATTCATCGTAACTGCGATTTGCGAACTTCCGGACAGTGAAGACTTCACTTCCGGCAGCCAATCACAGAACGCTTTGTTGCGTAGGCGTGGCCGATGTGAGACGAGCGGAGCTGAGCGCGTTACGAGCTGACCGCCATTACGGTACGTAATTCGATTTCTTATGCGCATTATTTCTCCCAATTCAGTCAGAGCGAAGGGCGGAAGCGAAGAGCGTTGTTTTTTTTGTTTACGGGCGTACGGGCGGGGTAGAGCGTACGGGTAGCGTTTTTTTTTTTTTTTGGCAAGGAACGGGCACCCACGTGCGGGCAATGCCCTAGTATGAAACAAATTCAAGATATAGCAAAAACAACATACGATCTCACGTGAAATATAGGATATGATATAACAGCAACACCTTGATGAAGATATAACAAGAACATGACAAATCCGGTTCAAAAACTTCGGTTTAGTGAGGTAAAAACGGCAGCTGAAGATTTCATCAACACGTGGAGAAATCCCCGAACCGGAAGCCGGATACAGCACAAACAACTCCCATTACTAGAGTCATTGAAATGGTGGAATCGACCTTAATGCTGCGTTTCTTCAAGGCGGAAAACCCGCTTGGGGAGGGGTGGGGGAAGTTACTACAACTGCCGTCACGTGACCCTTAGTCCCCCTGGCAAGTTAGATTGAGATTGGATAAGTATCGACCGAATGTATCGTGGTCAGACAGACAGACAGACAGACACAAAATTGCGTATTTCAGTATGATGACTTCTCCAAGTTTTCAAATCCTGTTTATTCTTCTTTCTTTTTTTTCTCCTATCGAGATCCACATGTTCTCTTCGCTTCTATTAATTTGGAATTGAAATCTATCTCTGACTAGATAAAAGCAAATAAATTGTCACTTAATTTAGGGAAAGCAAATTAAATCATGTTTAATAATTCCATAACTACCCTCACAGGGGATATAATGATCGACAATGGAAATATAAACAAAGTTTCTTGTACCAAATTCCTCGGTTTAGCAATTAATTATAAAATGTCTTGGAAAACCCATGTTGACAATTTGTGTAAAAGTATTGAAATAAATGTTGGTGTTATGAATAAATTGAAGTTAAACTTTTCTACATCTGTTATTCATGCTTTATTCCACATTGATTTTGCTTTGTTTAAACGATGGTATACTCACGTGGGGAAGCTCATCAGAAACTCAACGGGATATAATTTCATTGATTGAAAAAAAGGCAATAATATTTGTAATAATGGAATTCATTCTCATGCCATTATTAAATTGTATGGAAATAATATTTTTTATCAGCGATTGAGTTATGCCTGTTTCATTTGGAACTATTTATGTTTAAACGGAATATGCAGTTGCCACAGGTGCTAACTAGTATGGTTATGAAGGACAATGAATACCATAATTACTCCACAAGACAGGGCAATTTTTTATCATCTACCTTTTTTCCAACAACACTTTTTGCAAATAGGACAATCATTTTTAATGGTCCTAAATTCTGGAGTTCTCTTGATTTACAATGTGAAAGAAATGAATAAACTGAATGGATTTAAACAAATAGTAAAATATTTCTGCTTAGTTCATACATTTTTTTGGTCAAAAAAAGTTGCTAGAGTCATTGAAATGGTATAATTCACTTCACATCTCATGTCACATGCATATTTAGAATACTAGAAATGTCTGCACTCTCAGGGAGCATCAGCAAGTTGTCTTCCTCTCTCCTCGCATGGCGGAGTTGGGGGTGGAGGGTTACCCTGGGTACTACCAGCACATATACAAATGTTGGTGGAGATCAGTCCAGCTCTATTTTTTTCTATGATTTTCAGATGTGATACATACATACATATATATATATATATATATATATATATATATATAAATAAAAAAATAAAAAATAAATATATACATATATAGAGATATATATGATACATATATATATATATATATATGATATATACAGAGAATTGCCTTATTTAACGTGGTGGGATACTTCAGCTACTGTGTGTGAAATAATGCAATGAATCAGTGGACCTTCTTTTCCTTTTCCTTTTATTTTCCTTCTCCTTCATCTCTTTCCCCTTTCTGTCTGTCTTCAATGATTAAATATAAGATTTGTACCAGTGATCTAGAATCAGTGGACCTTCTTTTCCTTTTCCTTTTATTTTCCTTCTCCTTCATCTCTTTCTCCTTTCTGTCTGTCGTCAATGATTAAACATAAGATTTCTACCAGTGATCTAAATTACACAAGCTTGCTTTTTAATTTGTTCCTCCACGTGATAATGTATGAGATGAACTGTGCAACAATCTGTTTTTATTTTTTGTGTCCATCTCTACTAAGATGTCCTTAGTAATACGGTTGTGAATAAATTTCAAATTTCCTTTCGTTCTGTTTTTTTACAGTTGTTAAAATAATGGGGCAATTTAACATCAAGCAGCGTATCCTTATTTATGACGCATACATTGACACAAAGTCACTGAAAAGGGTCTGAGAGCATTTCGTAGAAGATTCCCAGCATCTCGTGTACCTGCTTACAAAATGATAAAGGCATTAGTGTGAAAGATGAAAGATTCTGGCTCATTACAAAACACGAATAAGGTATGTTAAGGGCGGCATATTAATATTCGTGTCCCAGAAACTATTGAAGTTTCTCTGATGAGTGTCGTATTTACATTAATGGGATGAAAAATGAACAGAATTGCAAATTTTGAGGTTTGGAAAAGCCACAAGAGCACGAAGAAGCATCACTTCACTCTGAAAATCACCGTCTGGTGTGGATCGAGTTCGTCACAAATCTGCAGTCCCTATTTTTTGAAGATCTCATACCGAAATGGCTCTATCTGCGACATCAGATCGTTATCTTCACATGCTGAAGACTTGCCTATGGAACCGGGTGAGCAATCATGAAAATCTTTGGTTTCAACAAGTTGGAGACACATCTCACACCTCTATTGTAGAGAGAAATTTCCGAATCACTTTATCAGTCACAGACCTGAATTCCCCCCCCCCCCCCCCCCCCCCCCCATAACTTGTCACCGATTGATTATTTTTTTATGGGGACTAGTCAGAGTGCTTCAGTTGAATCCAAACACTTGCTGATTTAAAAGATGCAGTTATTCCGATTTTCTCGGGAGTTGCGCAAGACATCCTTCAGAAAGTGATGCGTAACCTGTTGCTGCGTAAAATAAAGTGTACAGAACAGAGGAGCGAGGGGTACTCGGTTGAAATGCACCACTGAGCACTTGGTCTACATATTGAAACTCGAAGATTGCACAAATATTTCACAGAATATATATTTTTTCAGATCTGTCTCTGGTGTCGAGTTACGGAGATTTTTTTGGTTTTATTTAACTTTTTTATGACCCTCCCTGTACAACTATACAGTGCATTAAAATCACTGTAATTACTTGAAATGTGTAAATAAACTAAACTTGAAATTTGAACAGTTTAATGAACCAATTGCCCCATGATCTGTTTCCCCCTGCTCACCCCTACCGTAATTCCAAAAGCATCTCCTTCCTTCGATCTTTCCGCTATTACAGTACCCCAGGGGTGAATGGAGGACTTCATCTCGTTAAATTATAGACTACCACGATGCCAGACACTATGACTTATCGCCGAAGCTTGTGAATTTCATTCCAGAGCTGATGCTTGTGGATGGCCCGTGGGTGTGACGGTCTTCGCGTCTCATCATTGGTTGTTTGCGTGCAGCAAGAAGCCCGTTGCACTCGATTTTAATTAAAGAGATGAATGTTTGTTTCATAAAACACGGCATGTCACATGAGTAACTTCATCGAGCAAGGTTTATGTTTTGCTCCTTCCTGACTTGTTTCCACCAGTGCATACGGATTTACACAGTCGTCTTGTTCAGAGGAACGGCCTTCAAGGCAATTTGTAACACCTTCCCATTATTAACACCTTGTTCAAATTTGTAACTTTGGTCGTAAATTACAGGTAGTGAAAATTATCTCTTGAGGAACGATTGATGCGGAAAGTGTTTATTCGGCGTGGGGAGGAAGGGAGGAGGACATCATCTGTTATCACAATATATTTACATGGTATTGATGATTTTCTCCCAGCAATGATGCAACCAGGCAGACCAAATTTGTAACCGGGTATCAATCAAATGTACATCAAATGTACACCTGGATAAAAGATGGATTTCCAAACCTGTACCTTACCAAAAAACTATTTAAAAATAGAAAAACAGGGACCTGTTCATGGTTCTCGCATTACACACATGGATACAAGTATGTTGTACACAAGCTCCGTATCGAATCCTTGAATTTGTTTTCAGGTTAACACAAAAGGTTTTCTTATATTTTAAAATATGAAGTCTTGCATTATCATCCTATGCAATGTCAAATAGTCGAAATTATTGATAATGCAACATTTATCAATAATTGTTAACCTCCAAGCATCAGGCCGTGGGGAATGGTCTGGCTGAAGCATTCCCAGGGTGAGGGTTGGGAGACCAGTGGTTGGGGTGGGGGATGTAATTTGTTGAGCAAAATTTAAATATAATTCCACCTCCTTCGGTCCGATCAAAGTATTGGGACATATTTCAATAGAAGGTCATTATACAACACCTGAGGTCCGACCAGCGGCCTTCAATTACAACTGTACCCTACACCCCCACTCTGTCCCAGTCATGAATATCTATTGACATCTTATTTTCCTCTATCTCACAAGCACGATCAATAACATGTCTCTCGTTCAGTGGAATTTAGTTTTAAGGTTTCCGAAAGGTGTTGATGGAACAACAGACGTCTCTATTTTCTCAAAATTCACTTTCTCTGCAACCTGGCCATTTTTATTCTATATCGGTTTTGCTGTCCCATGAGTGAAATCTACCCCAACCACTATAACTGTCACCAACCCTGGGGCTAGCCTTTCCCCATAATCCCAGGGACCAGCTCATTGAAAACCACAGTCAGCCTCTCATCAATTCCATAATTTCACCGGGCTATGTAGAACACTCTTACCAATTCAATAACTTCACCAGGCTATGTAGCTCACTCTCACCAATTCAATAATTTCACCAGCCTATGTCGACCACTCTCACCAATTCAATAATTTCACCGGGCTATGTAGATCACTCTCACCAATTCAATAATTTCACGGTGCTATGTAAACCACTCTCACCAATTCAATAACTTCACCGGGCTATGTAGATAACTCTCACCAATTCAATAATTTCATCGGGCTGTGTAAACCACTCTCACCAATTCAATAATTTCACCAGGCTATGTCGACCACTCTCAACAATTCAATAATTTCACCGGGCTATGTAGATCAGTCTCACCAATTCAATAATTTAACGGTGCTATGTAAACCACTCTCACCAATTCAATAATTCCACCGGGCTATGTAGATCACTCTCACTATTTCAATAATTTCACTGGGCTATGTAAACCACTCTCACCAATTCAATAATTTCACCGGGCTATGTAGATCACTCTCACCAATTCAATAATTTCACCGGGCGATGTAGATCACTCTCACCAATTCATTAATTTCACAGGGCTATGTAGATCACTCTCACCATTTCAATAATTTCACCAGGCTATGTAGATCAGTCTCACCAATTCAATAATTTCACCAGGCTATGAAGATCACTCTCACCATTTCAATAATTTCACCGGTCTATGTAGATCACTCTCACCATTTCAATAATTTCACCGGGCTGTGTAGATCACTCTCACCATTTCAATAATTTCACCGGTCCATGTAGATCACTCTCACCATTTCAATAATTTCACCAGGCTATGTAGATCACTCTCACCAATTCAATAATTTCACCAGGCGATGTGGATCACTCTCACTATTTCAATAATTTCACTGGGCTATGTCGACCACAATTACCAATTCAATAATTTCACCGGGTTTTGTCGATCACTCTCACCAATTCAATAATTTCACCGGGCTATGTCGACCACTCTCACCAATTCAATAATTTCACCGGGCTATGTCGATCACTCTCACCAATTCAATAATTTCACCGGGCTATGCAGATCACTCTCACCAATTCAATAATTTCACCGGGCTATGTAGATCACTCTCTCCATTTCAATAATTTCACCGGGCTATGTAGATCACTCTCACCATTTCAATAATTTCACCAGTCTATGTAGCTCACTCTCACCATTTCAATAATTTCACCAGGCTATGTCGATCACTCTCACCAATTCAATAATTTCACCGGGCTATGTAGATCACTCTCACTATTTCAATAATTTCACCGGGCTATGTCGACCACTCTCACCAATTCAATAATTTCACCGGGCTATGTCGATCACTCTCACCAATTCAGTAATTTCACCGGGCTATGTCGATCACTCTCACCATTTCAATAATTTCACCGGGCTATGTTGATCACTCTCACCATTTCAATAATTTCACCGGTCTATGTAGATCACTCTCACCATTTCAATAATTTCACCGGGCTATGTCGATCACTCTCACCATTTCAATAATTTCACCGGGCTATGTTGACCACTCTCACCAATTCAATAATTTCACCGGGCTATGTCGACCACTCTCACCAATTCAATAATTTCACCGGGCTATGTAGATCACTCTCACCATTTCAATAATTTCACCGGTCTATGTAGATCACTCTCACCATTTCAATAATTTCACCGGGCTATGTTGACCACTCTCACCAATTCAATAATTTCACCGGGCTATGTAGATCACTCTCACCATTTCAGTAATTTCACCAGGCTATGTAGATCACTCTCACCATTTCAATAATTTCACCGGGCTATGTCGATCACTCTCACCAATTCAATAATTTCACCGGGCTATGTCGATCACTCTCACCAATTCAATAATTTCACCGGGCTATGTAGATCACTCTCTCCATTTCAATAATTTCACCGGGCTATGTAGATCACTCTCACCATTTCAATAATTTCACCAGGCTATGTCGATCACTCTCACCAATTCAATAATTTCACCGGGCTATGTAGATCACTCTCACTATTTCAATAATTTCACCGGGCTATGTCGACCACTCTCACCAATTCAATAATTTCACCGGGCTATGTCGATCACTCTCACCAATTCAGTCATTTCACCGGGCTATGTCGATCACTCTCACCATTTCAATAATTTCACCGGGCTATGTTGATCACTCTCACCATTTCAATAATTTCACCGGGCTATGTTGACCACTCTCACCAATTCAATAATTTCACCGGGCTATGTCGACCACTCTCACCAATTCAATAATTTCACTGGGCTATGTAGATCACTCTCACCATTTCAATAATTTCACCGGTCTATGTAGATCACTCTCACCATTTCAATAATTTCACCGGGCTATGTTGACCACTCTCACCAATTCAATAATTTCACCGGGCTATGTAGATCACTCTCACCATTTCAATAATTTCACCAGGCTATGTAGATCACTCTCACCATTTCAATAATTTCACCGGGCTATGTAGATCACTCTCACCATTTCAATAATTTCACCGGTCTATGTAGATCACTCTCACCATTTCAATAATTTCACCAGGCTATGTAGATCACTCTCACCATTTCAATAATTTCACCGGGCTATGTAGATCACTCTCACTATTTCAATAATTTCACTGGTCTATGTCGACCACTCTTACCAATTCAATAACTTCACCGGGCTATGTCGACCACTCTCACCAATTCAATAACTTCACCGGGCTATGTGGATCATCTAAAAGGGGTCTGTAATTGATCCATTACTGAGAATCATGCTTGCACACCTTTATAAAACAGGCGAAGAATGTTGATAAATTTTGTAGGACAACCAAGCTTTAGAAGTATCTTCCACAGCATTTCTCAGCTAATCAAGTTGAAGGCTTTATGAGATTAATGAAGGCCATGTATAGAAGTATATGTTGTTTATGACATTTTTGCTGCAGGTGGCGGGCAGTGTGCCTCTTCATGGCCTGAACCAACACTGGGATTCTCAAGGGAGTTCTTCAGCAAGTGGAAAGAAACTATTCAGAATGGTTCTCACAATGATTTTTCCTCTAGTGGACAACAGGGCGATCCCTCTGTAATCTACACAGTTGGACATTTCTCCTTTCTTATGATAACGACATCTCTGATATTATCTGGGATTTCCTCATCATTCCAAACCTTCAAGATGGGGTGTGGAGCTTTGATGTGAGTCTTCGTCCATCCTGCTTGAAGATTTTGGCGGGGATTCCATCAGCTCCAGATGCTTACTTTTACATTTGTGTGATGTCTTTCCTCACCTCATCATTGGGTTGGGGTCAATCCTGAGGTCAATTCTTACATGTAACTTTCTCGTTACATGTAACTTCTTTCTTGGCATGATACTGAAATACACAATTTGGCGTCTGTACGTCTGTGGCCAATGCATTCGGTCCTTAGTTATCCAATCTCAACCAACTCATAAGACAAAGGTGTAGTCTCCTCCCTCCGCCCCACCAATCCTGGGGGTTCCGAAGGTGGGGCAATGCGAATTCTTTACGTAAATGTGTACCATGTAGCGTCGCTCCCAATAGTGGTGGGAGAGGGTATTACGAGTGACCTTTCAGAGACCTTAGTTGTATTATGAGTAAGAGGCCTTCGCTTTATTTTCACACTCGGAAAACGACAAAAAAATGTTGAGGAATTCCCATGTTTATTCCCTTTGACCGCCTCGGCCGACACCTTGTTAAGGTGTATAGATAGCAGCCTGAGCGTCGTTCCACGTTATCGCAGCGTTTTTCCAAGGCCGCTTTCCTAGGGGGTGGATGTTTCTAGTTAACTTAAACTAACTTAACATCTTCCCTCAACAAACACTGCAATGACCCATTTTACCTTTTCACATGAAATTTAACCAGGGTACAATGCCCTATTTTAAAGATATATCATGGGATTATTTGTAATAGAGCTTAAAATGGACATCACTTTTAAAATAATCACATTTCATTTGTTGACATTCTTTCACAGATTTATTTATTTATTTACTTGTGTTTTTCCCCTTGGTAAATTTTTCTGCAGATAGTTTTTCATGTAAACAAGAAAAAATTCTAAGGGAGCAAATAAATTAAATTCTGCAACACAATCTGAGAGTGTTAATTTGATAGACATGAAAAGTCTCAAAGAGTACTGCTTGAAACTATGTCTGCCATTTTGACAAAATCTAACAAGCCGCTCGTATGTTGAAAATATTTAAACCATGCCAAGCTGTTATTCCTCTCCCAGATAAGACTGATCGATGTGTGTTTTACAGGAACTTAAAGAAAAATACTCTAATTTCAATAAAGCCCTATGGCTTGAAAAATATAGAGCTAATAGAAAGCCGGCCTATCTTTACGGTCTGGAGAAGGTAGCACTAACACAGAGACAACAACAGAGGCTGCAGGTTTACGATAACAACTGGGTCAGGAGGATTTCGGGAGGGAAGAGGGTGGATAGAAGGAGAATGGATAAACTGATGGAGACGATTGGTGTGCAGATGAGTTTGATGGCGGAGATTGGTAGAAAGCTGGACGATGTGGGCTGAACAATTGGTGCGGATGAGGGAAGAGAGAATGGCAAAGGGAGTGGATAGGTTGAGGGAGGGAGGTAGAAGGAAGAAGAGGTAGTTTGTGATGGGAAGAGTTTCCTCCTGATGCCACTGAATATGCTTTTCCATTTCCATCATGTTAACCTCATAACAAATCAGTGCTGACTGATGCGGAGGTTGCAGAAGTCCTCAGAGCTTTTGGAACATCTCCACAACAGGTCATTTCAGCAGGAATCTTTGCAGCTGAACATCTTTAAATTCTTCAGTTCACGAGATTTCTAAAGAAGCGTTTTTTGGCATATTACTTACCGTTTTCCCCTTAGATCCTTCCAAGCTCCGCATTCTCCATGAGATTACTGGCGAGGGTCAAACTCCTTGCACATCATTTTCTGAAGATAGGTTGGAGATAGTAAAACAAGATGATCACGTTCCGTTCAGTGATGTGGAAATTTTTCATTTCAATGGCAGCGTGAAAGTCCTCATTTATAGGGAAATTCAACGAATTGCACTGAATTTCCATGGTGCTTGAGAAAAGTTATCGGACAAAATCGCGAACATATCGAGAATGAATTACATTGCAAGCTTCCAAATCACATAAAATTCACAGCTTCACGCTGTTGAAACCAAAACTTTCAGAATCATGGGAATCTCCCGCGATGAAGCGAACTCCGAGGACCTTTCACTCACTCACCGCAGGCAGGTTCGTGGTCTTTCTGTCTTCTACCGACTCCTCTCCGGCTTAGCTCCCCCAGCACTGTCTGTGCTCTGTCCCCCACATACCCCAACAGGTCGCACAAGATCTGCCTGCAACCCTCTTTGGTGAAATTGCCAAAATCAAGACTCTCTGCTCACCTTCACTCCTTCATTCCTCTTTTCTCCCGCCTCTGGAACAAACTCCCCCACTCTCTTCAATCCCACTCCTCCCTCCAGGTCTTTAAAACAGCTGTTCACCACCATCTCTTATCTTCCCCCATCCAAAACCTTGATCTTTTCTACCCCCATTAATTCACCCCAGATCCACTTTTCTGAAATACCGACTTCTTTTTCTGGAAGTCCGAGTAGAGTCCATGTGTTTTTTTTGCCTCTTCCACGACCCGAGCCCTCCACCTCCCACAGATCTCCCGATGTCCCTGCTCTCAAATGTTGTACTTGTGTGCTTCCCCCTCTCTCCCCATCTTGTCTCCCGCTCCCTTTATTTCATCTTATGTGTCCATTTGTTTGTTTTATCATTAATGTTAGCTCTTACACAAGCCTCGATCTTGTATGCAATATATATATATATATATATATATATATATATATATATATATATATATATATATATATATATATATATATATATATATATATATATATATATATATGTATATATATATATGTATATATATATATATATATATATATATATATATATATATATATATATATATATACAGTATATATATATATATATATACACATATTGTTACGGATCCGGGGGACGGCACTCCCGTTAGCAAGGGGGGGGTTAATCCCCTTGTCCTGTTAAGCTGGCCGTCCGACCGGTCCTGGGGGTATGACGTCACTTCCGGTCGATGGTAAGTAGGGTTGTAAGCACAATTTGTCTTAATACCTAATTACTACCACTGGCCGTAAGCGAGGAAATACCTTCACCCGGGCCGCAGTGTGATTGGATTGCGCCGGGCGAAGCGAGCTGTGACTCGGGCCGTTAGCAAGAGACTAAACCCGACTATAAAGCAGTTGGCCAAATCGCGCCACAGGTACTCAATGAGGAAAAGACTAAAGCGACCGGATGAGAGGAAGCCAAAGAACCAAAAAGGGTAAAGGAAGAACACAGGTTTATTTACTATCTACAAGAGGAAACAAAAGAAGGGCATTTACAAGGAGAAGAAGAAGCAGGTACACAGGGCAGCCTTAAACAGTCTTATATTAAACCCCGGACAAACAAACACACTCACACGGGGATTGTAGCTGGTATGGTGGAAGGTCCAGGTGGATGGTCCAGGCGATGGGGTCCAGGCTCCGGTCCCGCGGGCGAAAACCCGGCAGGCAGCTTCACGCGTATCGTTCAACCGCGAGCGGACCTTACGTATAGCGGGGGGACTGGGATGCTCCGTATGTAATAAATGAATGGCTTTGCCAAATGCACCCTCTCCAAGGTTCTCTTATCACGCCTTTGCAATGAGCGCCGCCGTATAGTTCTTTCGCCACTGCCGTGTGCACGCGAGTCCTGTTCAAGAGTGCTGCCGTATAGTTCTTTTGCCAGAAACATCTCCGCGCAGTTCTTTCAAAAGCAGCCCATCGAAAGAAGTCCGTCAAAGGGCTTTCCGCGCGCTCTTTTATAACGCGAGCCAAGATTACTACGCGCTCCTCCGAAACCACACCCGCCACCGAGCTCATCTCAGCCCGGGTTGGCTCGGCGAAAGGGCCACGCCTCTGTCTCGGCGCTCCGCCCCCTTCTTCTCCGGCTTGACCGCGTGCGTAATGGCAGATTGGTGCCAGCAAACAGCCCAAGGCAAACGGCAGCGAATGCTGCTGGCAAGCAAAGTACCACAATTTGGAGAGAGAGAGAGAGAGAGAGAGAGAGAGAGAGAGAGAGAGAGAGAGAGAGAGAGAGAGAGAGAGAGAGCAAAATGGACGGAATGGGGCCTATCTTATTTGATTAATGCAACGCAGATTCAACTATTGGGAACAGATCCTTAACTGAAACACATAATAATGAAATAACTACAGAGAGGTCCTATGGTTCTCTACGTGTTGTACATGGACTAACTAGGGTGCGATCTTTAATAAAGCCAATTGATGGGGATATTTACAGGGGATCATTTATAAGGGAAACATTTACAAAATTTACTAGTGAAGGTTCTAAAAACCGTAACAATATATATATGTATATATATATATATATATATATATATTGTTACAGACGCGGTTTTAGATGTTATATTGACCGAGCGGTGGTGTATTTAACCGCGTCCGAACAGTTACTCCCCGATTAGAACCCGATTCCACCCGACGTTGACCAGATCGCCCCACAGATATTCAATCGGGAAACCTCTAAAGCGACCGAAAGAGAACGAAAAAGAAGAAGAAGAAGAATACGGAGGAAGAACAGATTTATTATACACACACAAGCAATGGATGGAAGAAGCAGTAACACAGCGAATCGTTAACTTACACTATTCATTTTTACTTAACCCCAAGACAACGAGCAGGACAGGACGTTCACACTTACACAGGGGATATTGCAGGCAGGTAGGGCTTGAGGTGGATTGCTGGAGAGGGAGGCAAAGTCGGAGGCAGCAGCTCTCAATTCCTCGCGGTTTTGGCGGGAAAACCCTCCGTCGCGTATCCGCTGCGGTAGACGTCACGCGCTGGTTCGGCACACCTGCTCCTCTTCTTGTGGTGGAGCCGTCTCCCTCCTTTCAGCACGTCTCTCCAAAGCTGGTTTCCTTGCCGAGTACCTCTCCTCTTTGGCTTGGAGCGTTTCGCATCTCACCGCTCCTCTTTGTGCCGCCTCTTTGCTCATCTCCCAGGTCATCTCCCAAGGCCTCTGGTAAAGCAGTCCCTTACAGTCGCTTTTATCACCTCGGGCGGAATTAAGCCGCCGGCTCCGAGGGCACGCCTACCGGGTCGCTCACCGCGGTGCTGATTAGCTGTTAGGGCTGGTTCACTCCTTCCCTCTTATGACGAGGTGGAGACACGCCTTTCTTCTCCGACTCAAAGCACATGGGCAATGGCGGCCTGCGGGATTGAAAACAACTCCCCTTTTTAAAAGGAACTTTGGAGAGCGGAGATGTTTGGGGAAATTGGAAGGGCCTACGCTTATTTTGTTTGATACAATGCAAAGTCAATCTAGTGGGAAACACATATTTAGCCTACATGGAATAAGGAAATACACTATTTAAAAGATATATCGTGACCTGCGTGTAAGTTTCATGGAATTAACTAGGAGGCCGACTGCGACCATTATTTACATTAACAGGGTGTTACCGTACTTTTGTAACGTTCACATTGTAACGTTTCCACATTCGTTACACTGCACCTTCCTTTCTTCAGGCCCGTACTCGGGCCTACTAAACTTTAACTTAGTGTGACACGTTGGTGTAATTCCCTCTACAATTAACCTGACCCTGAGTGTGACAATCTTAAAACACAAATAAGTATGTCCCCCTATTGCATTGCACCCTGTCTAACAGACTCAAGCCCACAGCTAACCGAATTACGGAATTATTCTCAAACTATACATTTACGGTGGGGAGCATCTATCTATAATTCCAGTAATCTCTGTGTGTCTGTCTGTGTGTTTGTATGCGACAACGATTTCTCGACAACTACCGGTCCGATATACTTGAAACTTGCCAGGTATATTGCTGGGGACCCGAGGATGTGCCTTTTCAAGGTTTGAAATTAATCGGACAATTACTTACCGAGATATGTCCAAAAAACGCTTCAACCAATCACAGAGCAGCGAACGATCGCGTTTGCCGAACGTGGCGGGCACACTCTGCCTCGGATGGCACATTTGAGAGCGTATTCATTTATTTCACGTTTGCAAACTATGTTGGCGTTAAACTATGTTTTACAACTGATAAAAACGAATTTGCGATTCATTCGCTTTCCTGCGCGTTTGTGTACGCGATGGCGATTTCTTTACCAAACTCCGGAAGCCGTTCGCTTTGGACCGAACCATTGCATGTAAATAGAGGGGGGGGATTGTCACCACTCGCAAGCCGTTCGCTTTGGACCAAACCATTTCATGTAAATAGAGGGGGGGGATATAATTTTAGATATAGATATAGTACGGGCAATGCCCTAGTTATTTACAATGACGTGATTTCTTATTTACAACGCAACCCAGGACCTGTGTGTTTTTTTGTTTTTTTTTCTTTCTTAGGGAACAAGAAAAATAAATTCCTGTTGGGAGGGAGGAGACAGCACGCATTGCATCGATGCACCAGTACCAATACCACCAAAGCACCCAAAAGCACCAAAAGCACCACAAAGCACCAAAAGCACCACAAAGCACCAAAAGCACCACTCGGTGCGCAGTCACCATGGTTCATAATAAACACAACAAAACAACTGGTGGTGGTCTTCTCTTTCTCTGCTGGGCCGATGTTCTTCCCGACGTCTTCTGGCTTCATGCGGCCTAGTTGGAAATAATAAAAAGCACAACTTGTGTCCATTTTTATTTAGGGCCTCAGGGGCCAACTAAGGGTGGTCCACCTGTTTGGCATAGGTGCCACCTTACCGAGGTCTGCAAGCAAGATTCCCTGGCCACTATGGCCGGTCTCCAACAGAGGTGCCCTGCCCCAGAACCTGGGGTCCATCAAGTGGTACTTGGCCGCAGAACAGCGGTCCATAAAGTGGTACATCAACGCAATGCATGCTGGTTCTGGGAATCTCGGGCGCACAATGGCCACCTCACGCATGCTCCCCTCGGCACCCAATGGCGCACAGGTCATGTGGGAGACAAAAGAAAGACAATTGAGCGAGGGGTAAGGTCACAAGGGTACACGTCAATAAGGCAATGCAAGGTGAAATGCGTACGGAGGGCGAAGTGAGAAAGCTCGTCCCCACCGTACGTCACCCCCCTGTCACCTACCCTACCCTTGCCCTTGCCCTTACCCCATATGTACAAAATCTACACATTACCAATTCGTCACTACTGTCACGTCTTCCCCATATTTCCCCTATACCAAATTCGTCACCACAATCCCTCTACTTCAAAATTTGCCATCACCAATTCATCATCAATCCTCATAAGGAGGGAGAGATGGAATTACGCACAATGTCACACCCACGTCATGATGCGTCTCACAATCCAAACATTTGCATCATAAAAAATAATCAAAACATGGCATGGTGTGGAGTACCTGTCACCTCAGGTGAGTGGATGCAGATGGTGCGAGGAGATCCTTCATCCTAACTATTTTCTAAATGACTTTAACACACTTTACACTACCCAGGGTCTTTCCCTGCCAATCCATTGGCCAACTTACACTATGGGTTCTAATAACCAATTCCCATTGACCAAACTGTGGTGCTTCTCCATTTGGGGTCTCACTCCCCCGATTCATCTCCCGGTGCTCTAGCACAACTTCTGGGCTGCGACGTGTACCTCTCCCAGCAGGTCTACCCACCTGCACACCTCCACCACTGCAGTTGCCACCTGAGCTTACCTGCTCCTCACCCTAACCTATCTAACTGGGGACAGCCCCTCCTGGCTCTGTCACCCCACTCGGTGCCCTCTGGCACTGGGCTACCCGGGTCCGTCCTCCGGATCCTCGGGCCCCATCCACAACAACTACTACCGGGTCCCAGAGCCCACCTGCGGCCTCACCTGGCCGACATCCTTACAGTGGTGGAGCGCCCAAACAACTACACACACTAACAGGCTACACGCCCAGCCATTTCCACAACACTAATGCACCCATCCAAATACCATTCTGTCACCCGCACCACAGATGCCAATATCCAACCACAATTTACCTGTACCCTCTACCTAACACTTACACTACCCGCCCCGGGTATCCGTGATGGGGGTGCACTCTTCCCCCATTCACACCTTCGCACCATCCACTCCACTCCACAATTTCCACCATTCTCACTCCACGACCATCCATTCCAATACTCCAGATATTCCACACTACCATTTATTCCACATAGCCACATACACCTGTTGTTGCACACCTGTGCCCTCACACCTGGTGCCACCTGCACCCTCCTTTCTTCCTGGACCATTTGGTCAACACAACACGCAATCACCACTACTCCCTCATACACGGCTCCACACACCTGTTCAGTTGCACACCTGTGCAATCACACCTGTTCCATTCTCACCTGTTCAATCCTCACACACACGGCATCATCTCAGCTAACTACTCCCTTCTGAAACTTGCGCTTCCCAGTCGTCCCTTTAAACTATTGCGCTTCCACGTCATTATAATCCACACTAATCTACCTGCGTCCCCACTACAGGTATCAGTCACTAACTAATCTTAACGTTACCTAATGTCATCTTCGCTAGATCCCTACAATTATCCAAGCCCTCCCTGGCTCGGTTGTCATAGCCACCCCATAAACTATTGCGCATTTGCCCCCACTTGTGAGGGATGGTGGATTTGCCATCCCACCACATCGGGGGTCTCTCTATCAATTTTGCTCGTCCAAATTCCAACCAATTCAAAAATTTTCCATTTACTGCCAAATCTACTCACTTTTCTAAATTTCGTTTTAAATCACTATCACTATCACCATCACCCGTCTACTTATTACATCCTCTCGGTGCGCCAATTCACGTCGACAGCCCGGCTTCGTACAGCCGAGCAATGAACGCGGATTCTTTTGTGCCGGCGGCTGGATGCGTCCCGCATTCGGGGCAGGGGCGGGGGCTTACCCGGGCCGAGATCCCATGCACCACCTCGGCGTGGAGCCATCCAATGTCCCGATCTCGACCTGCCGGCACGTCTCAACAAAACGTGGTCGCCATAACGACCCTTCCTATCCAGCTGCCCGCTCCGCCTAGTGGAGCCCGGACGCGGCCGTTCCAAGCGAGGCACAGCGTGGATCGCGTACGGCGGTTCTTTCGAAACCGCCGTGGTTCGGATCCCCGCTGGTCCTCGCGGCACGCGAAGCTGCCCGACGCGCACCGAGGGCCCAATTCGGCTATAAGTCGTTCTAACCTCTAACCCGGTTACCGTCGACGCTTCACCTGGATTCTTACAAGCATACGCTACCCCTTTCTTGCTCATACATGCAGCTGTTCCCATTCTCCTCGTACCTTTCCTTACACACCTCGGTACACTCATTCCGCTCACAGCCTTGGTCACACACCTGACCACCGAACACCTTGGCACACATTCGTCGCTCGCACACCTCACCAACACACCTCTTCGTGCCCCTTCCTCGGTCACCTCCTCTGTGACCATCACAGGTGTGCTTTCACTCGCACACCCCACCACGTGCCTCACGACCAATTCCAGCGTGCATTCCCACTCACGCTCTACCATTCCAGGTGTGCATCCTTCCATTCCAGGTGTACATCCTCGCTCACCTGTCACAACCAACTCACGCTCCTTGTCACTCTCACTACTCTCACCACTACTCTTGACAACGCACTCACCCTTACTCTCGACAGCGCACTCTTTCCTCATGCACCTGTCCGTTACACACCTTTCTCGCGCACACTCTTCCGCACATTGTCCCGTTACACCCTCTGTAACACTCACCACAGGCATGCATTCTCCCTTACTCTTGACAGCATGCGCTTTCCCCATGCACCCGTCCGTTACACACCTTTCTCGCGCATCCTCTTGCGCACACTTTTTCATTACTTCCTCCGTAACACTCACCACACCGCGCTTCCATGTACCCCCTCGCACACGCGCCACGACCGACTCACTCTTGACGGCACACTCACTCCTCAGCGTGCACTTTTTCCTCACACACCCCATGGTCGGACATTCTCGCACACCTCCTTTTTCGCACACCAGACCTGTCGCACACTTCACCAACGGCCTTTCACGAACACCCGGATCCAAACCAATCCCCAAGCCGACTGAAGCTTTCCTTACATCATGTACATTGCCACTCACCTCCGTACCTCGTCTCCGCACTTCCTTTGCCACCTGCAAACTCTTTATTTGGTTAGTGAGCATCACATTATGAGTTGAGCACCGACCTTGTACATATTCCGCTATCTCCTCCTTTATTTCTCTCTTAGTTTCTGTCCGTCTCTTCTTAATTTCACTCACCTCTTCTTCCACTTCCTCTAATTTTTGTTTAACCTCTTTTATTTCTCGGTGCGTCTCCTCAAGTTCGTCCTCTAAGGTTACCGTGACCGTCTCTATGTGCTTCCTCACCTGCCGGTCCTTTGTCTCCATTATCTCTGTCACCTCGTCCACCCTCATCGTCAGTTCCTCACGTACCATCTGACATTGCTTCTGTGTCGCTATTAATTCGTTTTTAATTTCTTTTTGTGTCGCCTTCAACCCTCCTAGTACCGCAGTGTTCTTTTGAACCTGCTCCACTAGTTCTTTTTGTCCCTCCGTCAGCTGTTCCACCTCCTCCGTCAGACCCTCTATGCCCCCTTGTAACTTAGCCGTATTATTTCTCACCTCTTTCTCCATACGCTTCTCACCTCGCTTTACCTCCTCGCGTAGCCCCGAAACCTCCTCACTTACACCTCGTCGTATCTCCTCCATCTCTTTTGTAGATGCCACCCTCATCTGTCCCAATTCATCCCTCTGAGCATCCAGTTTGGTTTCTACCCCGATTTTTACCTCCTCTATCTGCTCTCCCATTTGTTTGATTTCCCTGGCAGATTGTTCCCCTATTTCCCGTAATTTGTCCTCCATCCTATTCTCTAACCCCATTAACCCATTTTTCACCCCCTCTAACTGATTCTCCTGGGCAGCCATTCTATTTTCCACCCCCGTTAACCCATTCTTTACCTCTTTTATCCCGTTGTCTAACCCCTCAAAATTATTGTCTAACTTCCCAAATTTCTTGTCTAACTCCTCAAAATTATTGTCTAACTTCCCAAATTTCTTGTCTAACTCCTCAAAATTATTGTCTAACTTCCCAAATTTCTTGTCTAACTCCCCGATTTGATTTCCTAGTCGCTCCCCCATTCTGTTTTCCATTCCCTCCATTTCCCTGGCTCTTTTTTCGTTGTCGCACTTCGACTGTGCCATGTATTCGCTAAACCGTGCCATGAACTGCTGCATGTTAAAGCCCGCTGATACAGCGGGCTCGGCTACCACGCGCTCGTGCGAGGCGCCTCTTTGCGCGCCTGAAACCTCGTGCGCGAGAGCGCCATTTTGTGCGTCTGATACACCCTCAACCGCCTCCTCATTGCTCTCCTCCTCCCTTTCTTTCCCTAAGTCCTGGGTTACCCCTAACCCATCTATTTCCCCCACCGACATCCGATCGCCTTGATTGTCCATGGCGCGATCTCAAAATTCGGGTTTTATAAAACAAAATAAATTTCGGCAGCTTATAATTTTGAGCGCGTTAAGCGCGCTTCGGGTCCGATTTCGGGTCCGATCTCCCTCCTCGACACCAATTGTTACTCTAATAGTACAATTGGTGTTCCAAAATTTGGGCCTAACAAATTTAGTCCCAGGTCCGAATCCCACTCCTGACACCAATTGTTACAGACGCGGTTTTAGATGTTATATTGACCGAGCGGTGGTGTATTTAACCGCGTCCGAACAGTTACTCCCCGATTAGAACCCAATTCCACCCGACGTTGACCAGATCGCCCCACAGATATTCAATCGGGAAACCTCTAAAGCGACCGAAAGAGAATGAAAAAGAAGAAGAAGAAGAATACGGAGGAAGAACAGATT